>NC_044309.1:61691535-61991535 GCF_007474595.2 Lynx canadensis
TCTCTTTTCAATATTACAATTTCATACATCATTTCACAGGATTCCAAACTAGATATAATTGTTGCCCCTGTGTAATGGAAAAATTGATTTCTTCTTCCAGCATGCTATCCTCTTGTTCTCTAGATGGATAATAACAACATTACCACCAAGCACTATTGGTGCAATGATTAAATGTGTGTTCACACCCACCCCTCATTTGTTCTATGTCAGCTCTGTGCTCTTGCAATAATGACACTAACATTGTGTAACTGTGTTATATTCTGCTTTCAGATTCCATTTGAATTCTAAGTCTTTTGCTGTAACTGATGGCTCTTATCTTTCTGAAATGGCACACTGCTGCATAAAGTAGTATGTTTGCTATTAAAATCCATTCTGGACACTTCATTCCAGCTTGTCCAACTCTTTTGAATTCTGATGCTATTTCCAAAACATCCCTCTACCTGAGTCCTAGCTGGGAAGGGCTATCTTTAAATGTCGTATTCAGATGGAAATGGATGTGTTGCTGACTATACATGGCTAGGAGCAATACTGGACAGAGCAGAACAAGGATGGAGGGGGGAGGGTAGGAAACAGGAGGCAGGTGAGGACAGTCAAGGTGGTTTGCAGGTCAGGGACCCAGACAGAAGCTTAAGCTTGACAAGGAGACAATGTATACATAGAACGATGAGTACAAAGGGCAAACCTCAAGTACAAGTACACCAACTCCTTCACTACTTGGGAGGGAAAATTCTGAAGCATGGTACATTTGTTTGCTCTTGTTGCCATAACAGAATACCACAGATTGGATGGCCTAAACAACAGACATTTGTTTTCTCACAGTTCTGGAGGCTAAAAGTTGAAGATCAAGGTATTGGCAGGTCTGATTTCTTTGAGGCCTCTCTCCTTGGCTTGTAGATGGTCGCCTTCTCATTGCTACCCACATGGACTTTCCTCTGTGTGTGCACATCCCTGGTGTCTCTTTGTGTGTCCATATTTTTCTCTTCTTGTACAGACATGAGTCACTTTGGGTTAGAGCCCACCATAATACCCTCATTTTAACTCCGTCACCTCTTTCAGGCCCTGTCCCAAATATAGTCATATTCTGAGGCACTGGGGGTTAGGGTTTCAGCATATGAATTTTGAGGGGAACACACTTCAGCTCGCAACAGTTGGGTGTTACACCATTTCCAGTGTTTCCTTGAGAAATTAAGGCCTGTGTGCGTGTAGTGGTAGTTGACTTAATATCATCCCTTGCTAGATGCTTTCCCTTCCTTATATCACATCTCTACTTCCCTTCAGGTGTTCTCTGCACCTCCCCAAACTTCCACCCAAATCCTTCCCTTGGGGTCAACTTCTGTGGGAACCTGAATTACGACAGACACAAAGGAAGAGACATTACAGTGTCGTAAAGTGACATAAAAACCATTGGTCTAGCATCAGGTGAACTAAATTCAAGTTCTAGATTGAAATTTTGACACCCCCCCCCCCCCCCGTCATCATGTTGTCAATCTCCTTAAACAACAGTTTCCTCTTCAGCAAAATGGAGATGGTAACAGTATCTGCTTTGTAGGGTCCTTTCAGTTCTTAATTAGAAAATGTATGTGATATCGAAAAGCTTTTTTTTAAATATTGTTGTTACCACAGTAAGTAATTCTCTGCCCTCAAGTAATTCTTCTTACTTGAGCAATCAGATTAAATCTATGAAAGTTTCATAAAACATAAAGTAGCATATGGTGAGTTTCAAATGAATGATATATTCTACCATCATTGTCACAACTGCTGAAAATATTAAATAACACCAGGTTCTAACTCAGTCCAGAAAGCTATCCTAACTGCTGGATCCCTTTACTTCGCTGGTATCTATTATTCATATGTTATAGGAGAGAAAGTTTGTGTAAGAAACTGTTCCTGCCATCAGAGTTTATGATCCTGCTGGAGCAACAAGACATGTATACAAATGAATGAAATAAGAAACAGCTGGTGCTAAGTGCTAGAATGCTAGATGAATGAACTTCATACAAACTTAAAAATTATACAGGATACACACTAAGAATGGTTTTATAGTTCAACCCTTGAGGAAGCTGTGATTGTATACTGATTAATATATTAGTAAAAAGTAATTTTTATAAAACCAAGACCAAAAAAAGGATTTTTATAAAATCACACTGTACAGTTATAAAAATTCAGCACTGGCAAGGACCTTATGAGCAATCTCCTAGCCCGCTAGTTTTCAGCATGGGCTATTATAAACCCCACCTCAGGCTAGGAACATTTGGATCTATGAGAGGGACGTTTTTTGGCTATCATGACTAGACATGGGGAAGCATTAGTGGGTAGGACCTAGAAATGCTAAACACACTTCAGTGCAGGGAAACACACCTGCTCAACAGCCCATCAAAGAACTGTCCCAATCCCCCATCCCACTCACCAACCTTTCAACCTTACCACGCCCCTTGCATAGGAAAACTAATGCTCAGCTAGGATAAGATATTCTCCCATAATCTCCTGGGTTCAGCATCCATCTGTATTACAGACAGTGCTATCCAGTAGAAATATCATGTGAAACACAAATTCAAGCCGCATGTAATTTAAAATTTCCTATAGTCACATTAAAATATTTTAACAACTGGTGAAATTAATTTACTAATATATTTTATCTAACCCAGTACATACAAAATACTATCATTTCAATATATAACATAGGGTCATTAATGAGACATTTTATGTTTTGGTTTTGGTTTTGGTTTTACTAAATCTTCAAAGGCTTAAGGCACATCTCAGTTCAAACTAGCTGTTTCTGGTGGTTCCCATCTTGCAGTTCTAGCAGTGTCTGTGTGTTTTTCTAAACCATCTCTGTCTTTCTTATAAGATGCCTGTCATAAGCAGTTGAGTGAAAGACTTCAGCTGACTCCCATCAACTATCCTTGTCACGTAACGTAGAAATGATCCTGGTCAGGCCTCTGAATGTGTTTTTCAGAAAGCCAAAGGCATATTGGTTATTATTTTGTATCTTCTGAATCTTCTAAGCAGTTGACAATTGATTTCTTGATGAGTCACTGGAGTATTAGGTATGAAGCTAAATTGACCATTCTACAATCCCAGGCTTGACATTTTTTTCTGAAAAATATGCAATCTTTTTGTCATTTGCTGTAAATGCTTTCATTATTCAGGATATTACCTCAACACAAATTTCAAGACTTCTTGTCTTAATTTTTACATAGCTTAGTTCTTCTTATGGCTTTGTGTTTTATAGTAGTTTGCCCTAAATTTCCCTTGTCAAACTTCAGAAACTATTTCTACATTTCCTTCAGCTAATACAGCTATTTACTTCTTACTAATTTTTTTTTAACAAAATCAATTTTACGTGTTACTAAGTTCCTTCTGGCATTCTTTCATGCTGTCCTGAATATCGGCATTTTGTCTATTCTTCATTTCTCTAGAACTTGGTTATAAATGATAAAATTTTGCTTGAGGTATCATATAATTATTTTTCATAAGTGTTTCATTTCTACTGACTTTGATTTAAAAAAATATCCATAAAGTGAAAAAAACCGTAAGTATGCTTTTTAATATTTGGATTTTGAGTATAGGGCATTTGAACTTTAATCTTTAAATCCACTAAGACATAGATTTTAAATGTATCAAGCCTGTACATTAGTGGCTTAGATTATTCAATAGAGGAAAATCATATCAACTTTTCTGAAGAATTTAGAGGGGAAGTTTTCTCTACATCATGGTTGAATTTGGTAACTTTGTGGCCTAAAAGTAGGAATAAAATAAGTGGGCATTACTAGCCCATGTCTGTTTGTTTGTTTAATTGTCCACTTCTCAACCAACATAGAAAGTTGTATATTCCAGGCAAGTGGATCTATGTCTAGTTTTATTTAAGCTTTTTGGATGAATTTTCTGTAAAAACTATAAATATTTTAGGCTTTGCCAGCCCACTGGGTTTCTGTCATAACTACTCAATCTGCCTGCCACTGTAGCATGAAAGCAGCCGTAGACAGTATTTAAAGGTATTGGGTTTTCTTACTTTATTTACAAAAAACAGACTTTCAGACTGTATTTGCCCCATGGATATAGTTTGTTGGCCCTGTTATACATATTCTAGAATTATTCACTTCACTTTGAGTGTATAGACTGACCATTGATCCCTCATTATGATTCTGCATAACGTTGAGTGTTTTACTGAGCTTTGAATACAAAGAAGACAAGTTCAGAGATCACTAATTCTTATCTGAATATGAAATTATGTTTATTGTCTTTCTAGTTTTCCTGCTACATGTATTTAAAAATCTTTTTTTTTTTATTATTTGAGAGAAGATTGAGTGTGAGCCAGGGAGAGGGGCCTGACAGAAGCAAGAGAGAGAGAGAGAGAGAGAAGGAGAGAGGAGAGAGAGAATCTTAAGTAGGCTCCGTGCTCAGCAAAGAGCCTGACATGAGGCTTGATCCCATGACCCTGGGATCATGACCAGAGCCAAAACCAAGAGTCAGACAACTAACTGAACCACGCAGGAGCCCCTAAAAATATTTATACCTCTGCTTTTAAAGTAGAATTTATCCAGGGTTTACACTGTTGTTGTTTTACTTTAGTAGTTGCCATAAACCACACCCACAACTTTGTGCTCATCACTCCTGTCTTTTGGCTCTTAATTAAAAAAAAGTTTTTTAATGTTTTATTTATTTTTGAGACAGAGAGAGACAGAGCGTGAGCAGGGGAGGGGCAGAGAGAGAGAGAGAGAGAGAGCGAGACACAGAATCCAAAGCAGGCTCCAGGCTCCAAGCTATCAGCACAGAGCCCGATGCGGGGGCTCGAACTCGAAGTTGGACCCTTAACCCGCTGAGCCACCCAGGCGCCTCTTGGCTCTTAATTTTTATATATTCTCACTTTGAGTTCATTTGCTGTGTGGTGAATACTCCTAAATTTTCTGATTTACACCACCGTGTTAATAATAGTCTCCCAGTTTACTAAAGAGGATTGTGTTTCTCCATTCAATTGTAGAAACGAGGTTTTATTGTGTTTGTCCATTCAACTGTAAAGACACATTAAAGTGCTATTGGTTCAAACTGGACAATTTAGGTACATGCGGCTCTAAAGCCATCACCACTTACACAGGGAGGCCAATTTGAAGAGTTTTTCAGTAGTAGAACCTAGATGGGATGCTTTTGAAATACTGATGTGAGTAAACACAACAAAAACAAGTGCAACATAATAGCCAAAACCTTTCAGTGGCAGAAGTTCTAGAGTTGCTACAGAAATGCTTCCTTGGTTTGTGGGTACTCTGGGTGTTACTGTTGAAGGGTTAAGTGGCCAAGTTACATTGCTATAGGAAACTGCAATGAAACTTGACTTTGATACATTTACATGTTCAACCACACATTGTATTAACAGACTTTTGCATTTCCTTGTGTTTGTAAGTGGCTTTGTCTTAGGCTTTCATGGAAATTAACTTGAAAAAAAATGTTTAGGAGAGAGGAAAAGCAGAAAGGCAAGCATGATTTTTCCAGAATCGTATCTGCTGCTAGCATCAGAGTTTCCTTATGTAGAATCAATTGCAACGGTGCTTTTGAAGAAGGTAATGAATTCCCATATAGAGACTACTCCTTTAAAGTAAACAGTGGACCTCTTATTTATCAGAAAGCCTGGTTGTTTGTGTTGGTGATTGAACGTTGGGTACAGCCTATAAGCAGGTAGATTTCTGTGGCTTGTCAGAAAGATAGGGAGGAAAAGCAATGGTCCCGTGAGGAGCCATGAGTCAGAAATAATAATCATTAATTCTTTCACCTTTTTTTAAAAAAAATCCAAATTAGTAACATATGGTGTAATAATGATTTCAGGAATAGAATTAGTGATTCATCACTTACAATACCCAGTGCTCATTAATTCCCCTTGCCCATATAGCCCATCCCCACCCACAACCCCTCCAGCAAACTTCAGTTTGTTCTCTGTATTAAGAGTCTCTTATGGTTCATATCCCTCTCTGTACATTATTTTTTGCTTACCACCCCTTGTGTTCATCTGTTTTGGATCTAAATTCTACATATGGATGGAATCATATGATATTTCTCTGACGACTTGTTTCACTTAGCTAATGTGTTTCATTCCATTCGTGTTGTTGCAAATGGCAAGATTCATTCTTTTTTGATTGCTGGAGTAATGTCATATATATATATATATATCTATATATATATATATACACACACACAACACACACATATGTATATATATACACACACACACACACCACATCTTCTTTATCGTTCATCTGTTGATGGACATTTGAATCCTTTCCATATGTTGGCTATTGTTGACAGTGCTCCTGTAAACATGGGATGCATGTGCTCCCTCAAAACAGCAATCTTGTTTCCTTGGATAAATACCCTAGTGGTGCAATTTTTTTCAAGAACCTTCACATTGTTTTCCAGAGTGGCTGCACCAGTTGGCATTCCCACCAGCCATGCAAAAATGTTCCTTTTTCTCCACATCTTCACCAACATCTGTTGTTGCCTGAGTTGTAACATTTTAGCCATTCTGACAGGTGTCAGGTGTGGTGTCTCATTGTGGTTTTGATTGTATTTCCTGGATGATGAGTGATGTTTGAGCATGTTTTCATGTGTCGGTTGGCCATCTGGATATCTTCTTTGGAGAAGTGTCTATTCGTGTCTTTTGCCCATTTCTTTACTGGATTATTTGTTTTGATATTGATTTTTTTAAATGTTTTTGTTTATTTTTGAGACAGAGAGACAGAGCACGAGCAGGGGAGGGGCAGAGAGAGAGGGAAACACAGAATCTGAAGCAGGGCTCCAGACTATGAGCTGTCAGCACAGAGCCCAACATGGGCTCGAACTCACAGACTGTGAGCATGACCTGAGCTGAAGTCAGACGCTTAACCAACTGAGCCACCCAGGGACCCCAATATTGAGTTTTGATAAGTTCTTTATAGATTTTTGATACCAACCCTTCATCTCATATGTCATTTGCAAATATCTTCTGTCATTCTGTCAGTTGCTTTTAGTTTTGCTGAGTGTTTCCTTCACTGTGCAGAAGCTTTTATCTTGATGAGGTCCCAATAGTTCATTTTTGCTTTTGTTTCCCTTGCCCCTGGAGACATGTTAAGTAAGATCGCCAAAGAGGTTTGCCTATTTTCTCCTTGAGGATTTTGATGGCTTCCTGTCTTATGTTTAGGTCTTTCGTCCATTTTGAGGTGTGTGTTTATATGTGTGTGTGTGTGTGTGGTGTAAGAACTGGTCCAGGTTCATTTTTCTGCATGTTGCTGTCAGTTTTCCCAACACCATTTGATGAAGAGACTGTCTTTATTCCACTGGATAGTCTTTCCTGCTTGTCAAAGATTAGTTGACCATACATTTGTGGGTCTATTTCGGGTTCTCTATTCTGTTCCATTGATCTGAGTGTCTGTTTTGTGCCAGTGCCATACTGCCTTGGTGATAACAGCTTTGTAGTCCATCTTATAGTCCAGGATTGTGATGCCTCCAGCTTTGGTTTTTTGTTGTAGACTTTAAAGTATAAAGTTCCCTTTTGGCCAGTAAAAGAGTGGATGCAGGATTAAAGTAAGACATGGCTAATGTCTGGGAAAAGGACAAGAGCCCCTAATAAGAGTCCTTGCCCCGTATTTATTTAGATCAGAAGGCTTACAAATGTGATGGGCATGTACAAAGAGACAAAGACTGGGGACATTAACTTGGGGATGGAGGGAAAAGGGGGTTTTTGAAGATATATGGTGTTTGGGGTTTGGGTCAATATAAAACAAACTCCTGGAGCCGGGCAGATGGTTGTAACGGCAGACAGGAGGCGCGTGTCTGTTTAACTTAGCTAGCCTAGGGGATGAGATAGATAGGGGAATAACCTCAGGGTTAATAAGGCACCTTTTCTTTTGTTAACCATCTCGCTCTGGGCTGCTTTGCCTGCAGCGCAGTGGTCCTTAGTCCAATTCACCAATTTACCTAACTGGCCCTACCCTCCTATGAAAGCAGCTTTTCTTCTATAGCACTAAATTGGGGGTGCTTCCACCCTGAACATCTAATCTTGTTTATTTCATATACCTATGTTTGGGCACCTTTGCACTGTTCCTATTTGGGGCCTTTGCCCCTCCCTCTCTATTTCTGGGGGCTCTGCACCCCCTCTCTATTTTGGGGTTCCTTTGCACCTCCTAGTCCTGGCGCCTTTGCGCCTCCCTATTGTTGGGTTGCCAATCTGGTTTACCCAAACTCAGGTGTGAGCATTTTATGGCTTTGTATTCTTTATGCCTTGTTAACCCATTGGTGTAAGCCCAGGGGATTCCTAAGCTTATCCCCTACAGTACCCCTTTTTGTTTTCTTGGTTCTTTTAGCTTCATGTTCAAGGACCATCATGACGAGCTCCTGGTCCTTTTTTTGCTTTTGGATGGCTTGGAGGGTGATTCTGCAAAGACATAAAAGAGACACAGTAAAAACATTTCTCTTCCCAAAGTTATGCAGAATTTGAGGTGGGTGCTAGCTGTAAGTGAGAAAGGATTTAGGTCGCTCCATATTTCCCAGGAATCAGCCCATTCGTTTTTAAGCTGATGCTCTGTATGTTGTAGCTGTTGGTACAAAGTCATATATAAATCTATATTGTCAGAGAGGTGAGAAGAAAAGATACTGTGAAGGTGTGTCTGGATAGCATCCAAGCTTGGGAGTGATTATAAGGAATGCATTCATGCAGATAGGCTGGTAGTAGGGTCGCAGGGCAGTTTGGAGTAGAGGAACAAGGCCTCCTGTCGCTTTTCAATAAATTTCACTATGGTCTCAAGAATACTGAGGCTGGCTGAATACAAATTCTTTGGTAGTGTTGACCCTAAATTTATTAAGGACATGGGCTCTCTGGATAGTATGATGCCGACTGATTCCAGCTACAGTGGCAGAGGTGATAATGCCTTCTGCTGCATGGATGCCCATGATTAACAGGCCAAAAAATCTTTTTTGCCTTGCAACAGAGTGCCAGTGTCAAATAAGATTGGAAAGCGCATGTAGTCCTGATGGATG
The DNA here is from genome assembly GCF_007474595.2 of Lynx canadensis. Lineage (NCBI taxonomy): Eukaryota > Metazoa > Chordata > Mammalia > Carnivora > Felidae > Lynx > Lynx canadensis. The sequence continues at coordinate 61,700,536 of NC_044309.1, forward strand.
AGTATAGGTCTCAGAGCTATTAACAGGAACCCAGGCTGCGATGCTCTAAGTACTAACAAGGAGGAGACATTTAATTGGGTGATGTTATCATTATTATGCAGGACATAAACCAATCTTGGGAGATAGAGATATTATAATTATTCCTAGTTGTCAGATCTGTAAGGTGGAGGTAGCAAAGAGAATGTAGGGAGAATGGATGCAAATAGTGGTCCATGCGAATTGGTTATTGTACAGGGAGGCCCAAGTTAGGTTAGCATGTTGTTTACATAAATTTCACCGTGGCTAATAGTACAAGTGAAGAAGGGAAGCCCTAGCTTCCAAAGATTAACAATCCAAGGTCCTTTTAATTTCCCTTTATGTGCAGAAATTATAGGGGCCAAACAAACTTCTGTTTTTCCAAAAAATATTCTTCCTACTAGACTGGCCAAAGGATATGGTCTTATTAGCATATTTTGTTTCAAGATGTCCTCTAGGACCCCTGTCAATAACAGTCCCAATTACCCCAGTGATTATGCTCAGACTCTCCATAATAAGTTGTCCAGGGAATAATGTTCCAGGGGGTGGTCTGAATATTTGAGACTAGAGCAAGTTACAACATTAGGAGTGTGAGATATGCTTATTTTTTAAGGTATATCAAAGCTTATGGCTGTGAAAAAGGTAAAATTGTCTGGCTTTGTAGAGGTTTTGGGCTGGCTGTGCATGTGAAAGGCAGTTGATTTTTAGTTGGAGACAAGCAGATAAGTTGCTGAGTTTAGTAACACACATAGGAGGTGCTGGAGGAAGCCACCATTGAGGTCTTTGGCATATAAAGCCAATGCTCTTGTTCAGTTTGGAAGGGCGGGTTAAGATCAGCTCCTTCCATGAACTCTATCGTTATCGCTAACAGGAATATCCAGGCTAGGAGTGTAAGCTATCAAATATAGGTGGGTTAAGGAGATGAGCCCAATATGAATATTGAGCTTGGCCTGGACAAATGAGGGGCAAGGAAGTAGAATTAGGCTTACACCTATTGAATTTTTGTTAATGGCAGAAGTCATGGCTATCAGATGTGAATTAGGGGTATATGCAATATTATTGTGTTGTAAGAGGATGCCGGCCTGGTTAGACAGGTGTTTTAAAGGTTCCCCATGTTACATCAGTGGCAAGGACTTGCGTTGTAGAGTGGCTTCAGGATGAGGAGTCCATGAAGAGGCTTCTTTCATCTGAAGAAGGGGGCCAGTAGCTGCTCACTCAGAGTCATTCTCTGGATGCTCTGGTTCACTGGAAAGATATCCTAAGGATCTCCATGATGCCGTGGTAAGAGTTTACCGAACAAGAGGGAATCCACAGAAGTCCTGGAATCTGAAAGAACACAAGCATATCCTCAACCCCCAGATGAGAAGTTTAGTGTACCCAGTCCATGCAGGCCCCCCTTCAGGGGTTTTGCATAGTGCCATAGGGTGAGAGGGTTTATCTTATTTGAAGAATGTCACTCAGCTGCAGTTAGTCCTTGAGGATTGAGATTTAAAAAGTGAAGAGTAATCCTACCAAGATCAAGAAGGAGCTGAGGTTGTAATGCAGACAGCCAGGGCTATCTCCCCTTTTTGGTTTTTAACATGTTTTTTGAGCGTAATATATGCTCATTTTACAATTGTTTGGCCTGGTGGATTATAGGGAATGGGTAACTCCAACCAAGCCTTAAGCAAAACAGCTTAAAAGGGCATGATGTCCTGTTGTTTTACCGTTTTGGTTAAAATTATATTTATTATTTATTTACTTACTTATTTATTTATTACCATTAACAAAAATGTATTATTTTTTGTGGTTGTTGTAGGATGTACTAATTTTATTTTGGCTCAGCAGTAACTTACATATTGATCATTGGCCATCGAGGGAGGGAGCTAAACGGCCAAGTCAAGGTCTATTTTCCTGTCCTTTTTAGTAACGCCCATCTAAATATGTTTTAGCCATATAGATATCCATTTGTGGCATACAGTGGGCTAAGTTGGTAAAATGGCTCCCAGTATCTAGTAAACGCCCAATATATATCATCCCTCTCTCATATGCAGAGGCATCCATTTCTCTGCTAAACAGGAACACACCCAAATGGGAGGATTGGAGGCTGGCACCTAGAGTATTGCCATCATTTTCACAGCCTTGGATCAAAGGAGGAGGAATCTTTATCTTAACCCTGTGTACTTTAAAATCCATTTATTTTAACCTAGTCTGTTCTGGCCACACAATTTTTTTTTTTTAAGATTTTTCTTTATGAATCTTTTACAACTTTTCTTTGCATTTAGCTTTTGTCCCAAGCCATTTTTCTCCAAGTAACCAGTCTCATTTACGACAAAATTACTTTCTTTTACCTTTAACAAAAATATATTTCCATTTCTTATATCTTTCCTTTATATCTCCTACTTTCCACATACAGAGTTGCTTTTTTAAAATTTTTATCAGTTTTAACTACATTTAACAGAATTTTAACTCTTAGAAACCTTAGTCTCCAGTGAAAGCTAGGTAGTGACCAATTGTGAATTGTCTGTTACATTAGGAAATTTTTTAGGTGGTAGACTTATGAATCCATTAATCATAAAGCATGGATTTAACACTTCTAAATATTCTTTTTTTTTTTTTGCAACAAGTCAAAAGCACAGACCCACATCTAGTGATTAGTGTTTTATCTTTTTATCTCATTAGATACCAATGAATTTATCTTAATTTATCATGCAAGCAAAACATTAACGTTTTAGGTTACCAAACACTTTGAAAGCTATCTTAACAATTACCCATGAAAACTATGAGGCAAAGTTAACTATTACTTTAAGTCATCCTTTTGCTAACACAAGATTGGAACAGCGAGAACATGAGCTTATTTGACCTTTAGTAAGCCTTAGTAAAATAAAGTTTTATATTTAATGCTGATAACGTTAAAGACAGATCCAATAGACTTAAATTAAACACCAAATATGTTTCATTTACCACTTAAATCCTAGGAAGCTTGCTAAAACCTCAGGAAGTTATTATAAAGCACATCCTAAATAGGATTACAGATCATTACAAATCTTGAAACCTTATTATTTAACCAACGTGGCAATAAAAGATCCTAAGGCGAATGTATAGTATTATATAGTTGTTAGCGAAACTTAGCTCCTTTAACAGTGAGAAGTTTTAACTAGGCAATTAAAAACCTAAGATGAAGCCTAAAGCTTTGGTTTTCTGGCAGACAAAAGAGAGAAAAAAAAAACCTTTTGTTTACATTGTCTTATCAAGAACAGAACAGTCCAAGAAAACTTTGCTTTTCGAACAGAGAGAAGAGCAGAATTTTAACCTTATACCGGTGTACTTTTAAAATGTTATTCATCTCAACTTTAGTAGAATAAAGTTTTATAATTTAAAAGACATGCCTATCTTAATAATATTTTATCTGTGTCCCCTTAAAAGTTTACCATTGTTAATTTTTTCCGTGAAACCAGTGGAAATTTAAAGTCTAAGAGAGGGTTTTTTGCCTTTTGACAGCCTGCGGAGGAGGAGTGCCTTCTGAGGTTTTGAAGAGTCATGTAAGCAGGCACACCCCAGGAGGTACAGAAACAAGAGGAGGGGGAAGAGAAGGCAGGAAAGGTGAGGTGGGGCCAAGGGGCATGAAGGCAGACAGAGGCACAGAGGGCAGAGAAAAGAGTTCATGTGGTCCTAAAGCCTGTCAGCTCAGCTAGATGAGCAGATACCGATTTTTGTTTTGTTTTGTATTATTTGTTTTGTTTTGTTTTTGTTTTCCACTAGTGGAATTAAGCAGTCCATGTCAGGCCAAAGACAGGGAAGTTTCCCGAAACAAAAGAAGTTTCAGCAGCTTCTTGGGAATATTCCTTAAAATCTCCATTCCGACGTAGGCTAGCTAGAGAGAATTGGCTCTAATCATCACAGTTCTTAATCCAGGAAATGAATGAGGGAGAAGCCTTCACATATGGTTACAGTGACCACAGAATATAGGGAGAAACAGAGAGAGAGTTACAGTCCCCTATATCAGGGAGCCTATATAAAATACACTGCACCACACTATTTCAGTGCATTGTTTTATTGACAATGATTGGAAGTTAGGCCACTGCCTTGGTTGGGAACACTGCCCTGTGTCAGACAGTTGTTTAAAAGACACCGGAATAGCAGCAGCAAAGTTTTACATAGCACTAGTTACATAGGCATCATGAAACTCTTGGGCACAGACAGCATACTGGGCTGGGGTCCAAATGATGTTCTTAAGAGAGCCCCATGAGTGGAATGAGTGCCATGAATATTTTCTAAAATACTTATTGTAAAAGGGCTGTGATGGACATACAGCGGAACTGATTTTTGCAATTCTTTTACTTTTGGAAAGAGCAGCCCTTCGTGGCCCCATTGCCCATTTTGCCTGACAATGGGAAAGAGCTGCAGTTTACCAGCCTTATGGGCTGCTTTAATATACTTTTGCATTGGGATGAGGACTTTATCAGAGCCGGTTGGTGAGGTTTTCAGAGGCTCAATATCTTTCCACCCTTTTGGGGGAGGGGGAGTATCTTCTGGCTGTAAAGGAGCCAGAGGCACAATCTGAATATAGGGGAGCGAGGTTTTTCCTCCTTTTTAGATATCTCTGTGTCTTCCTACGCACTGTCCCACCTTTACAGGGAGGGGCAGTGCGGACAGTTGACCAGGTGAGGATTACTTAAGGGGGGACATTAGCCCCTTTAGAATGCCTGTCTTCAACGTTTTCTCTACTCGTTTACACACTTTAAGATCATAAGTTCCTTGTTCTGGGAACCAAGGGCAATTTTGTTGGACAGCCAATAATCTAAGGCGAGCCTTGTAATTTAGAATAGCCCCTGCTGTTCCTCCTAAGGACTGAAGAATTCAAATATAGTGCTTTTGTTCAGGGGCTAGGGAGTCAGGGGGAGGTAATTTCCCATCGGAGATCTCTCAAAAAGTTCCACAGCAGCAAATCCTAATATAGTTTTGCTTTATCCCTTACCTCATCAGGTAGAGACTGTACCCAGTGCGGTTTTTTTTCTGGGAGCTCCTTTACCATTCCACGGGGTCCTGCAGTCCTTGTGTTGCACCACCTGGCCATGTCAGCCCCCTGCATACTTCAGCCAGTAGTCCACTTTCCTTCTGTCACGTTGGGGTCACCATCTGTCATAGACTCTAAGTCTAAAGTTCTCTTTTGGGCAACAAGGGAGCGAATGCAGGATTAAAGCAAGAGATGGCTAATGTCTGGGAAAAGACAAGACCCCTGAATAAGGGTCCTTGCCCCATATTATTTAGATCAGAAGGCTTACAAACGTGATGGACATGTACAAAGAGACAAACTGGGGACATTAACTTGGGGATGTGAGGCAAGAGGGGGGTTTTGAAGATATTTGTTGTTTGGGGTTTGGGTCAACAAAATCCTGACGCCAGGCAGATGGGTAGATAGTTGTTAACAACAGACAGGAGGCGCCCTGTCTGTTTAACTTAGCTAGCCTAGTGGATGAGACAGATGGGGGAATAACCTGAGGGTTAATAAGGCACTGTTTCTTTTGTTAACCATCTCGGCTCTAGGCTGCCTTGCATGCCGCGCAGTGGTCCATAGTGGAATTGACCAATTTACCTAACCTGGCCCTATCCTCCAGGATAGCAGCTTTTCTTCTATAGTACTAAATTGGCAGTGCTTACACCCTGAACATCTAATCCTGTTTATTGCATATACCTATGTATCGGGCACCTTTGCACCCGTTGCTATTTGGGGCCTTTGTCCCTCTCTCTATTCTGGGAGCTCTGCATCCCCTCTCTATTTTGGGGTTCCATTGCACCTCCCTAGTTTTGGAGCCTTTGAACCTCTCTGTTCTTGGGGTGACTTTTTACCCCCCATTCTTGGGTTGCCTATCTGGTTTATCCAAACTTGGGTGTGAGCATTTTATGACTTTGTATTTGTTTATGCCTTGTTAGCCCATTGGTATAAGCCCGGAGGATTCCTTAAGCCTATCCCCCACAGGTTCTTTTCCAGGATTGCTTTTGCTCTTTGGGGTCTTCTCTGGTTCCATACAAATTTTAGGATTATTTGTTCTAGCTCTGTGAAGAATGCTAGTGTTATTTTGATAGGGATTGCATTGAATATGTATATTGCATTGAGTATATCGACATTTTAACAATATTTGTTCTTCCAATTCATGAGCATGGAATGATTTTCCATTTTTTAGTGTCTTCTTCAATTTCTTTCATAAGCTTTCTATAGTTTTCATTGTATAGATTTTTCACTTCTTTCATTAGGTTTATTCCTAGGTATTTGATGGTTTTTGATACAATTGTAAATAGGATCGATTCCTTGATTTCTCTTTCTGCTACTTCATTATTGGTGTATAGAAATGCAACTGATTTATATCCTGCGACTTTGCTGAATTCATGGATCAGTTCTAGCAGTTTTTTTTGGTGGAGTCTTTTGGGTTTTCACATAGAGTATCATGTCTGTGAAGAGTAAAAGTTTGACTTCCTCCTTGCCAATTTGGATGCTTTTTATTTCTTTGTGTTTTATGATTGCTGAGGCTAGGATTTCTAACACTATGTTGTATACCAGTGGTGAGAGTGGACGTCCTTGTCATGTTCCTGACCTTAGGGGTAAAACTCTCAGTTTTCTTCCCATTGAGGATGAGATTAGTGGTGGGTCTTTTTGTATATGGCTTTTATGGTGTTTGAGGTATGATCCTTCTATCCCTACTTTCTTGAGGGTTTTTATCAAGAAAGGATGCTGTATTTTCTCAAATGCTTTCTCTGCATATATTGAGAGGATCATGTGGTTCTTATCATTTCTTTTATGAATGTGATATATCACATTGGCTCTGGATATATCACGTTGGATCTGGTTAGCTGGTATCTTGTTGAGAATTTTTGCATATCGTGTTCATCAGGAAAGTTGGTGGGAAATTGTTCCTTTTTAGTGGGGTCTTTGATTTCGGAATCAGGGTAATGCTGGCATCATAGAATGAGTTTAGAAGTTTTCTTTCCATTTCTATTTTTTGGAACAGCTTCAAAAGAATAGGTGTTAACTCTTCTTTAAATGTTCAGTAGAATTCCCCTGGGAAGCCATTCAGCCCTGGACTCTTGTTTGTTGGGAGATTTTTGATTACTGATTCAATTTCTTTACTCGTTATGGGTCTGTTCAAATTTTCTATTTCTTCCTATTTCAGTTTTGGTAGTTTATATGTTCTAGGAATTTGTCCATTTCTTCCAGATTGTGCAATTTGTTGGGTATAATTGCTTATAATATTCTTTTATTATTTTTTGAGTTTCTGTGGTGTTGGTTGTGATCTCTCCTCTTTCACTCATGATTTATTTATTTGGGCCCTTTATTTTTTCTTTTTGATCAGTCTGGCTAGGGATTTGTTAGTTTTATTAATTCTTTCAAAAAACCAGCTCCTGGTTTCATTGATCTGTTCCGTTTCTTTCTTCCCCCCTCCCCACCCCCCCCCCGATATTTATTTCTGCTCTAATCTTTATTATTTCCCTTCTTCTGCTGGCTTGGGTTTTATTTGATTTTCTTTTTCCAGCTCTTTAGATGGAAGGTTAGGTTGTATATTTGAGAACATTCTTCCTCCTTTAGGAAGGCCTAGATTACCATATACTTCCCTCTTATGACTGCCTTTGCTGCATCCCAGCAGTTTGGGCTGTCATGTTTTCATTTTCATTGGTTTCCATGTACTTTTTTAATTTCCTCTTTAATTTCTTGGTTAACCCATTCATTCTTTTATAGGTTGTTCTTTAATCTCCAATATTCATGGTCTTTCCAAGTTTTTTCTTGTGGTTAATTTTGAGTTTCATAGCATTGTGCTCTAAAAATACGCAAGGTATGATCTCGATCTTTTTGTACTTGTGCAGGGCTGATTTGTGTCCCAGTATGTGATCTATTCTGGAGAATGTTCCATGTGAACTCGAGAAGAATGTGTATCTGCTGCTTTAGGATGAAATGTTCTGAATATATCTAAGTCCATCTGGGCCAATGTGTCATTCAAAGCCATTGTTTTGCTTGTTGATTTTCTGCTTAAATGATCTGTCCATTGTTGTGAGTGGGATATTGAAGTTCCCTACCATTATGGTATTATTATCAATGAGTTTCTTTATGTTTGTGATTAATTGATTTATGTATTTGGGTCTTCCACGTTGTGGGGGGTATATATTTACAATTGTTAGATCTTCTTGGCGGATAGACCCCTTAATTATATAATGCCCTTCTTCATCTCTTGTTACAGTCTTTATTTTAAAATCTAGATTGTCTGATATAAGTATGGCTACTCCGGCTTTCTTTTGCCAACCATTGGCATGATAGATGATACTCCATCCCCTTACTTTTAATCTGCAGGTGTCCTTAGGTCTAAAGTGGGTCTTTTGCGAGTAGCATATAGATGGATCTTGTTTTCATATCTGTTCTGATACCCTGTGTCTTTTGATTGGAGCGTTTATTCTATTGACATTTAAAGTGAGTACTGAAGATATGAATTAGTGCCCTTGTGTTGCCTGTAGAATTGGTGTGTTCTGGTGATGTTCTCTCGTCCTTTCCAGTCTCTGTTGCTTTTGGTCTTTTTTGTTTTGTTTCATCTTTCTCCACTCAAAGAGTCCCCTTAAAATTTCTTGCAGGGCTGGTTTAGTGGTCTTGAACTCCTTTAGTTTCTGTTTTTCTGGAAAACTCTTTATTTCTCCTTCTATTTTGAATGAAGACTTGCTGGATAAAGAATCCTTGGCTGCATATTTTTCCAATTCAGCACGTTGAATATATCCTGCCGTTCCTTTCTGGCCTGCCAAGTTTCTGTGGATAGGTCTGCTGTGAACCTAGTCTGTCTTCCCTATAGGTTAAGGATTTTTTCCCTTACTGCTTTCATAATTCTTTCCTTGTCTGTGTGTTTTGTGAATTTGACTATGATATGCCTTGATGATGGTCAGTTTTTGTTGAATCTAATGGGAGTTCTCTGTGCTTCCTGGATTATGATGTTTGTGTCCTTCCCAAGTTAGGAAGTTTTCTGCTATAATTTGCTCACATAAACCTTCTGCCCATTTTTCTCTTTCTTCATGTTCTGGGATGCCTATGATTCAGATGTTGTTGCTTTTTAATAAGTCACTGAGTTCTTTAAGTCTTGTATTGTGCTCTTTTGCCTTTGTTTCTCTCTTTTTGTTCTGCTTCATTATTCTCCATAATTTTTGTTTTCTGTATTGCTGATTTGCTGCTCTACTTCGTCCATCCTTGCCGCTGTAGCATCTATTCAAGATTGCAGTTCAGTATAGCATTTTTTATTTCATCCTGACTAGCTTTTACTTCTTTATCTCCATAGAAAGGGATTCTGTGCTTTTTTCAGGCCCAGCTATTATTCTTATTATCGTGGTTCTAAATTCTAGTTCAGACGTCTTGCTTATATCTGTGTTGATTAAGCCTGTGGTTGGTATTTCTTTCTGTTATTTCTTTGGGGGTTAATTCCTTTGTTTTATCCTTTTGAAGGAAGAAAAAATTATAAAATAAAAACTAAAAATTACAAAATTAAAGGCAAAAAAATCGAAGTAAAGAAGCTAGATCTTAGGTGTGTTTTGGCCTGCCTTTTGAAAGAAGCTTGATAGAATGGAGAAAAATGGAATAAAAAAAAGGAAAAAGGTAAGAAAAATTTTTAAAAACTAAAAACATAGAATAAATGAAATAAAGAAATTTAATAGAATAATTTTTTCAAAAATGAAAAAATAAAGTAAAAAAATTTTTAAGGGGCGCCTGGGTGGCTCAGTCAGTTAAGCGGCCGACTTCGGCTCAATTCATGATCTCGCGGTCCGTGAGTTCGAGCCCCGCGTCGGGCTCTGTGCTGACAGCTTGGAGCTGGAGCCTGTTTCAGATTCTGTGTCTCCCTCTCTCTGACCCTCCCCCGTTCATGCTCTGTCTCTCTCTGTCTCAAGAATAAATAAACATTAAAAAAAAAGTTTAAAAAAATTTTAAGTGAAAGAATTAAAATTAAAAAAAATAAAATTTTTCTGTATTGAAGAGAAAAAGGAAAAAAAAATTTAATCAAAGAAGCAAAAAAAAAAAACAAAAAACAAACCACCTAATAAATGAACCAGCAAACAGAATGAAACCCAAATCAATTTACATCCAGTTTCCCCTAGAACTAAAACTATGAAGCCCTCAATAGTCTGTATACTAAGCAGGTGGAGGGACTCTTGCTGGTCTCCTGGGGGATGTGCTTGGAGCGTTCATTTGGGCGGGGATTGATGTAATGGCTCCATTCTTCACTAGGTGGCACTGCTTAGCTTACTGGGGTGGATTAATGTGGTGCGCACGCATAGACAGGAGAGGTGGAAATCAAGTTCCCCTCCTTTTGTCTCAGACCTCTGTCCACTCCCGCCTCCACCCTGTCCCTGCCCAAGTTGTCCACCTGCCAATCAGCACCTCCCTCCAGAGTTTTATCTCCGATGGGTTTGTGTTTCAAAATCCCATAATTCAGAGACCTCTGCAGCTTGGACCCACAACTCCTTGGGGGAGGGTCTTACTGAGCAATGGCCGGGTTCTGGCTTGCCCCAGAAAATGTTCCTGTAGTCGTGCAGCAGCAGAGGTTCAGAGATTATGGCAAACCACAACACACAGCCAGCATCAGGTTTCACTGCATTCTGGGCATCTTTATTCCAACACCAGCAAACATGGCTGCTCTCCAGGTTCTGCTGGGACCTTTGCCCGTGGGGAGACCTTATGGCATCTACTAAATGCACTCCAAGTGAGGGAACCATTTCTCCCTGTGTGGCACATGGACCCCTCAGAACCTGCTGCTTGCTTCTGGGGATTTGCCCCACTTCCTCACCAGAGCACTGCCAGGCACTGAGCTCTGGAACTTCAGACTCTGTGCTCCACTGTTTATAGAATTCTGGTGGTATTGAAAGCCTCTCCTTTTATTCCCATCAATAATTTTGGGGAACAGATTTCTTATTCAGTCTCCTGCGTGCATTTTCACTCTTTCTCTCTCTTTCCTTCCAGCTACTTTTGGGGAAGTGTTTTTCCTGCACTCTCCCCCTTTCTCTGTCCTTCTCTGCAAAAACAGCTCCCTACCCTCCATGACTTTTCTCTGCCCCAGTGCACCTCTCTGCACCATGTACCTTCCAAATTCTCTGGCTCAAGTTATGCAGATTGTTGTGTTGATCCTCAGATTAATTTCCTAGGTGTGCAAAATGGTTTGGTGCAGATCTAACTGTATTTCAGGGATGAGACAAGTTGAGGGTCTCCATGCTGCTCCTCCATCTTGATCACAATTCCACAAATCAGATAATTTAGATAAAATGCAGAGGTTCCTGTAACAAAGGGGCACCTGGGTAGCTCAGTCAGTTAAGCATTTGACTCTTGGTTTCAACTCAGTTCATGATCCCACCTTTTCCTTTACATCAAATTCAAAAATGGGTGAGTCAATACACCACAGTAATTCCTGCTGATTGTTTTGTTATTACACTTCCACAAATTAAATCGATTAAATTGTCCTCTATGATTGTGTGAGTTTGAATGTTCTGAGTAAATAAGAATTATCAGGTTCTTTATGAAACCTTACAACATTTTAGAGTACCAAAACCCAAAGGACCAGAGGAAACTAACTTGGAAATAAAAGATGTTACTATTTATTAAACACTTCCTATGTGCTGGGTACTATGATGGATGCTTATGTATGCAAACTCATTTAATCCTCTCAACATGCTCTATGGACAGATGAGGCTAATGAACTTTCCCCAGTTTTACAGTAAACAGTGGAACTAGCACTTGAAACTAGTTCTGGATAACTCCAAAATCCTAGAGTTCTTTAAACTTGTTTTTATTGTGTATTTATTTTTGAGAGACAGAGAGAGACAGAGTGTGAGCAGGGGAGGGGCAGAGAGAAAAGGAGACACAGAATCTGAAGCAGGCTCCAGGCTCTGAGTTGACAGCACAGAGCCAGATGTGGGGCTCAAACTCACGAACTGCAAGATCATGACCTGAGCCGAAGTCGGACACTTAATCAACTAAGCCATCCAGGCACTCCATAAAATCCTAGAGTTCTTTAAAAACTACTCATGTTTTTGCAGATTTCTAGTTCAGCAAATAATATTTGTTATATGTTGTTCAAGTAGTTCAAAGGTTCTATAAAATAACGCATTTGTACCTGAAATACCAAAGTCAACTAATACATCTAATTTAATTAAGGAGCGACGCCCATTTCTGAGCATCAGCTTTTATAACAATGAATGCAACATAAGAGTCTGGTCAACATGAAAATAAAGTGGAAAAGTGGAATATAAAGAAAAGAAGAGTTGACAGAAAGACCTTGGCTCTTTAAGTGGCACTCTTTTCTCATTTCTGTGTATACCTGTATATTAGTGGCTACATTGCAGATATCAATATTTTTTTAAATATAATAGCAATAGAATTAAATACTGACATTTTTAGTTATGCAGCTTTTCAACCCTTAGCATTTACAGTAGTGGGTCAGAAGCTTGCCCTGATTTGCCTTTCAAAGCACAGTAAAAGTGTTTAATAGACAATGTAATAGACCCAGGCTATCCTGAGTTGTAATACAAAAGCTTAGCATGTCTATTTTCTCTTACCTGCTTCATTTAACTACTGCCCTCTGCAGACATTCTAGTTTCCCTCCCATAAATAGAAACTATTCCTTAAATGGACTATGTATGTTTCTTAAAGAAATACAGTTGTGTTTCCATATGATAAATGAAGCAAAAGGTGAAGATGTGTTGTAGTAATCCCGTTGGCGGGTTATCATTTCCAAGACTAGTCTTCAGCTTCTCAGTTTCTGAAATTTGGTCTTGGCATCATTAGGTTTAAGGAATGGATTCCCAGTATATGAACTCACAAGAAATTGATGTGATAAACGAGAACTCAGTTTATTAGGTTTCTGTGGATGCAGATTTCTTCCTAGGTACTATAATTATTATGTCTTCATTGAAATGGACCCTCCTTCCAATGTCATTGTGACTGGGTGTTGTGGCCAGTCCATAGAGTTGAGATGGATAACCACCCAAAATTTGGTTTGGATTCCCAAACTGATGATGCCAGACACACACACACCAAGAAGTGTCAAAAGGTTTTATATTCCCATAATGAAGCTTTCCATAGAGAGTAGGGTGGGCCTCTCAAGCTGATCTGAAAATAGCTTGAAAGAGCTGTGAAAGAAAGGAGACTGGCTTTGAGTTTTCATGGTAGGTAGGGGCTGGAGCTGGAGTGACGGTTTTAGTGCATGTTTAAACTTACTGCTTGTGGCACAGCACCTGGGCCTTCTTAACAGCTTGCCCGGATCTGAGACAGAATGGGGGGAGGGCGAGGTAAGGCTTGAAAAGTGTCTGTAATCAAACATTAAATAATGGAGTCAGACTTTTTATTACATTGAGTCCTCAGACTTTAAGAAAGGTTGTTTAGTTAACAGAATTAGTGCAACGTGTAGTGAGTATGCTTGAAATCATTCATATAGAGTATGGTGGAGAAGTGTGAGCTTAAGCCCCTCTGGCTTCCACAATATCAGGCTTTTATATCTCTGTCTTTTCATTACCATTACCATTAGGTGGAAAAATCTAAATTCTTGTTCTTTACTTCTACTCATGAGATTTTTTTTTTGAACACTTTCTTTGTTATTAAATAATTCAGTAATTTTTCTGACCCAGTCTTTCTTGCTGTTTAGACAGGGTATTAGCATATCTTTTTGGTGATTTCTTCAAATTAGCAAAACTCATCTGTTGTGGGCATAATTGAATTATTTTAATTCACAGTATTCTAAGAAATTGTACTGTCCACCACCTACAAACCACTTTTCATTTTTTTCCTTCTAAATTGGTGATAGTGAATTTTCGTTGTATTGTTTATGAAGGCTCACCTTGAATGTTATTTCAGACATTGACCTTATTCTCCTATATCACCATTTAAAATGAAAATAAATATGTACATGTGGAATACTGGTAACAACAAAGAACATTCCTACAAACAACTATTTAATGCATGAAGGGTAAAGCAGCAACATTGAGATCATTTCTGAATGATTGTTACCAACTGTTCTGTACTTCCACTGAGAAGAGAACCAAAGAAATATATTCAAAGCAAAATAGAAAAGATTCAGAATACACTTATATCTGCAAAAACCAAGGAAGACTCAGAGAAGACCCTCCTTTAAAGGACTTCTTTTAAAAATTTTATTTTTAAATCTGCTTATAAGGAGAACCAAAGTAGATCCGGTGACTGTAACAGTCTAAGGTCAGTGGTTCTTCACCTATTTGGAGTCAGGTCTGTGGGAGAGAATTGCTAAAAGTCCTCAGTGGAGGGAAAATTCACATGAAGCAACATTTGAATTTGACTTGTAATGTGCATTATATTATTCAATACTAACTTTATGCTTTGTGGGCAATAAAAATCATTCCAAAGGCAAGAATGGTTTCATAAGGTATGTGGTCCTTACCAGAACTGTTTCTCATAGTTGGATGGCTGTGTTCACTTACAGCTTCCAATTTGTCTCTAAGCCCATCTTCGTGTTTTTTTACTCAACTATTACCCCATTTTTGGAACTGAATATAAATGCATAGTCTTATATTTATATGAACATGTTGAAGGTACAAAAGCCCTGTAACCTACAAAGGCTTATAGGATCAGATATGCAAACAGTAATAGCAACCTTTGTACCAGGCAGCATACAAAGCAGTATCTCATTTAATTCTCTAATAACTTTATGATGTGGTTATTAATTCCACTCATTGATGAGGGAGCTAAGGCTTAGAAAGAGTCAGTGATTTGCCTGAGTATTCATTGAGCACCTCCTGAACATCTGATCTGATACTGGAGAGGAAGATGCAAATGAAACAAAACATGGAGTCAGTAAGCTTTCAAAACTAAAAGTTTCTTCTTAATTTTTTAAAAGTTCCAGTAATTAACATGTGGTGTTGTGTTGGTTCCAAGTGTACAATACAGTGATTTGCAATTCTATTTGTTACCCACTGCTCATCACAATAAGTGTACTCTTGTTCCTCTTCACTTATTACACCCATCCCCCTACCCACCACCCTCTCCCACCCCCTGGCATAAAAAACTAAAAGTTTTTTTTCTTAATTAATTGCATTTTCAAAATGTCTATGTTGGAAATTATGTTCTAGCCTTGTAGTTTAATGATACCCCAAACTAATGATATGGAGAGTTGACTTCTAAAACTCTACAAGTGTTCATTTAAGAAATGGTGTATTCAGGGGCCTGGGTGGCTCAGTTGGTTAAGCATCCAACTTTGGCTCAGGTCGTGATCTCATGAGTTCATGAGTTCGAGCCCCATGTTGGACTGTGTGCTGACAGCTCAGAGCCATGAGTCTGCTTCAGATTCTGTATCTCCCTCTTTCCCTTCCCCTCCCCTGCTTGTGCTCTGTCACTCAAAAGTAATAACATTTAAAAATGAAATGATATATTCTATCATAGGCTTTGTTAATAGTGGCAGCCAAGCAAACAGATATACCCCAGATATTTTAATTCAGGACAAAATATTCAGGATATTTTAATTCGGACTTAATGCAAGACAATTTCTATGAACCAAAGTTCATCTCCCTTGTCTGTACATACATGAAATAATTAATATAGCTTAATGGTGACATTAAGTGTACTTCAAATAGATGTTACATTGCTACCTCTTTATTTATAGTTGTGAACAGCTGTGTACTTTAAAAATAACAAACTTTTTAAAAGACAAAAAAAGAATAGAAGAGAAAGGAAAACTATGCTTAAGGAGTTTCTTTTTATGCTTACTATTTGAAATAGCTTTATATAAAGGCAATTTATATTCTCTTCCATTATTCTTTTACATTTAAATATCATAGCAACTTCCCTTTTAAGGATTATCGCTAATATTCATAGCTTTGTCATAAAGGACAAAGACTTTAGAGTCTTAATGCTTGATGTAATATTTTCCTTTTTTTGTAAATGGAATTAAAAAACTGAAGCATAAAATGTTGTGTGTCAGTGAAGCAATGATCCTATCAACACTATACTTCCACCTATACAGGTGGTGATTTTTGAATCTAAAGATATTTTCTTCATCACAGCCACTGTTTTCCTTTCTACCCCAAATCTCCACATTCCCCACTTTTCCTGAAATTCTGGGAGTATTTGAATCTCCTTAATTTCCTCTCTTTCCTTTCTCTTTGACCTTTGCATTCATCCATCTACTTGGTAAACATTTATTCTAAATTGGCAGATGGTAGGCAGGTGCTAGAGATACAAAGATAAAATCCTATTCCTGTTCTCAAGGTACTTAAAGTCTAAAAGGAAAGGCAGATTTGGAAACTATTGCACTGTCCCCTGGTAAATACCACTGGAGTTCTAGGAAGAGCATTGACCAGTCAGGGGTTGAGCCGGGCCTATTAAGAAAGCCAAATGTGTGTGTGCCTAAAGTGCAAGCATATGTTAGGAGATGTGGGAGAAGTTGAAAATGGAAAAGCATACAAAGACCAGCTTGCCTATCCCTTATTATACACCACAATTGGGAATTCAGACTTTATCATGAATTACATTAACAAGCCATAAAAATCTAAGTAGCTTTAGCAAGAGAGTGACATAATAATACATGCATTTTAGAAAGATCTCACTGGGAGCTTTGTGGAGGCAGAATGAACCTGACTCACAGGAAAGATGGCAGCTAGTAAAGGGGAGTGTGGAGAGGTCCCAAGCAGCTGCAGCATGATGTAATGGGGATGTTCACGGAAGGGGTTAAATGAGGTGGAATCTCCAGGATTCACAGATTGAAGTTATGTTGGGAGTGAGATGGAGATAATTCTCACATTCTGGCCTGAGTTACCAGGTGGACAGTGGTGGTGTTAATTAGGATTGGGGATCAATTCTTTTTTTAATATGTTGTGTTACTGGTGCCACTGAAACATCTGAATAGAACTGTGTAAAACCCAATTAGGTGTGAGTCTAGGGCTCAGGAGAGAAATCTGGGCTGTGGATAACATAACAGTTTAAGAGCCATACAGATAGTGTATAAGTGGTGGTGTATTCATACACATAAGCAGCATGTGTGAATGAGGTTATCAGTAGCTAATTAAAAATGAAAACAACCGAGTGCCTGGGGTGGCACCTAAGAGAAGTACTGCCTTCCTAGCTGCCAAATTGGGGGAACTTCTAGGTCACATGGTGCCTTTGTGTGAATTAGGGAACACCTTAACTATCTACTAGAAAGTTGTCATTATCACTTTATAAATTTATGAGGTCTACAATGTGAATGGTGACCCCCGGAGCTGAGCAGTAAAATATCAGTTGGGAAGATTAAGAAGCCATCACCAGTCAGATAAGAAGAAATCAAATGGTACATAAAAACCATAAAAACAGAGTTTCAAGGCAGAAGAGTATTCAACATCACCTACCAACTGTGTCTCAGGAGTTAGGTAAATGTGGTCTGAAAGTTTTCATCAAAGAGCTGGTTGATCTTAGGGGGCACAGTTTCAGACAAGAGCCCCACTCTGGATTATTCCCCTCCAAAATCTGGGATGTTCTCTTTCTCCTATCTCTTGCAGATGCTGTGATACCAGCCACTGTTCTGCCTTTACCCTCTCTACCATGTGAATCTCTACACATAATCTTACTGTCTTATCTGTGCTTTGAGGGCTGTATCTCCTAATTGGTATCTTGGTACATTTTGTTTTGCCCTCCTTCCTTTGGCCATTCACATCTCCACCTGGCCAGTACACCCAGTTTTCATTAGGGTTTCAAAAAACATACTGGATGGTTTCAGTCACAATTCTTATAGACATCGATTGCCCTTCAGATATACTTGTGAGCATACATCTGTAGTTGAATACAGTTATCTTCTGAACAAGGGATGAAAGGGAGAGTGAGAGCTTCTTACTACTCACTATCCTCTTTTTGGATAAGGAAAACTTTATCAGCCCAATTTTAGACAATCATACCGAAGAAAATGAGATTTCTGCCATCTGCATCTAACATAGGAGTTAAGAGGGTAAATAGAGGTCAAGAAGATCACTTATCAATAACTTCACTTTCTGATGTCTATTACAGTGAGACTTGTGATAAGATAAATTGGTTAGTCATAAGTTATATGTGTAATACTATTTTCAATTAATTGTGAATGCTGACTTCGATATACCTCCGTCAAATTTGAGCACATTATTTCAGTAGAACAGCACTGCTCAATACTGTAGCCACATCTAGATATTTAAATTTTTTTTAAATGTTTATTTAGTTTAGTTATGAGAGAAAGATAGAGTGTGAGCAGAGGAGGCGAGAGAGAGGAAGACACAAAATCTGAAGCAGGCTCCAGGCTCCAGGCTGTTGGAGCACAGAGCTTGACATGGGACTCAAACTCACTAACGACCAGATCATGACCTGAGCTGAAGTCTGACACTTAACTGACTGAGCACCCAGGCACCCCTGGATATTTAAAATTAAAATTAAAATTAAAATTTGAGGCACCTGGGTGGTTCAGTCAGTTAAGAGCCCAACTCTTGATTTTGGCTCAGGTCATGATCTCACGGTTTGTGGGTTTGAGCCCCACATCGGGGTCTGTGCTGACAGTACGGAGCCTGCTTGGGATTCTGTGACTCCCTCTCTCTCTGCATCTCCCCTGCTGGCTCGCTCTCTTGCTCTCTTGCTCTCTCTTAAAAATAAACAAAAAATTAAAAAAAATAAATTGTTATTATTTTAAACTACGTTAAAATAAAATTCTGTTCCTGAGCCACATTAGCCACATTTTAGGTGCACAGTAGCCACATATAACTAATGGTTACCATATTGGACAGTATGGGTATGAAACTTTTCCCCATCACAGAAAGTTCTATTGGGGCAGCACTACTGCAGAAAAGTGTTGATTATTCCTTTTAGTTCTCCATTGTTGATGATGACTTGGAGGAAATAAGTTAGTGTCTCAGCAATAATACACAAGTTATATGATACTACCTAGAGGATTTTTGCTTGTTTTTTATTTGATATAATAATTTAAGAAAAAAAAGGAACCTACTTCCAATCAGCATCTATAGTGTTCCAAATATTTTATACTCACTATCTTAACTAACCTTCACTAATACTATGTTGTCATTACCATTTTACAAATGAGGAAAGTAAGGTTAGGAGAGGGCAAGTGGTAGAATCAAAATCCAAAGTCACATCTATCTGGTCCAAAGTCGACTATTTGATAACTTCCAAAAATCGCCGCATGGTTACATTTTCTTTTCTCCAAGTAAAATAAGGATGTGCGTTGAGGTGTACTCAAAAGATAAAGGCAGAACCGTCTAGACCTTTCAAGGAATTATTTGTATTATCAAATGAATATTTTGATGAACGTGTTGTTAGTCATGTACTCACACCCATTTAAGTACTCACTGAGAGTTTCATTTATTGTCTTAACATCAAAAACCAAGTTCTTACCTTCCAGTGACATTCAAGTAACTTGTTAAACAATAGTCCCAAATCTATTATATACCTTCATGGAAAGTCTGAGAAACAAAAAGGAAATAAATCTCAGCAATATTTTTCCAGAAGATGGATGCTATTTTGGTTAAATTATACATTAGACCCTGAAAATTAATGGAGACAAAGTAGTACAACTGATTTTATAATTCATTTTACATATGTCTTCTGAAGAAAGAACTGATACCTGATATTTAATAGTCTACAGAGAAGAGAAGCACTTTATAAAATGTAATTTTGCTCAAGTTTTGGCTTAAAGCTGTGGTCTTTGGTTTGTGTGACATTCTAACAAGCAAGGAATCTCCTCCTTAAACCACATAAAAGTAAATGAAAATATAGCAATTCTGCCACCATATTATTCTTTCTCCTTTATCAATTTTGCAGCAAAGCAATTCATGCTGCACATCTACTCTCCTTTGCAGAGAATTAATACCTAGGTGAGAGGTTGCCTTGGCTCTTAGGTTCTTATGGGAGAATCACCCAAGAGTGAAGCTCCCAATGTGAATCTTAGGGTCTACATACTTACACTTGGGCCCCAAGAAAATCTTGAGGTCATGGCCACTGTAAGGCCATCCATCTCTGAGGTTACTGAACGTTTTAATTCCCACAATATTGTTTTGTCTGCATGAAAACTTTGTGTGTATGTTAGTGCAGGAATGAAGGCTGTAAATGGGTGGGACCTTGATGACCATCAGTACCTTACAAATTGCAAAAGACTTGAGTTAGATAGAAAATATGTCAGAGGTAAAATGTAATCTTTCAAAAGGATCCAGAGTGGTAAGACACAGCCTGATTTTGTAATCAATAACTTAACAAACACCACAATCAACTGACAGCAACTTGTTTCTTGGGCATAGAAGCAAACAAGATGTAGATCTGTGTATTAAAAAGAAATGAATGTGTTCTCCATTTAAATGTAGATCATTAGCTTTTTCCCTAAGGGTCTCCTCTAAGCCAGGACTAGACTGGTACTGGAAAGACAGTGGAGACATGGTCCCTGCCCTTGTTGAGCTGATATTCTCATGGGATGACCGACAAAAGTACATATAAAATGAAGCAATTAAAATGCCATACAAATATGAAGGAGATTAACACGAATCTGAAAGAAGGAAAGATAAAGTCTCATTTACTATATATAGGGTGTTCTTGAGGGCTTCTCCGGGTATGTGGCATTGAATCTGATGCCTGAAAGGTAAAGTGGGAACTAGCTTTGTGAAACGTGCTCCCCACAGAGGGAGCAGCCTGTACCAAGGCTCTGAGGTGAGATTATTACCTACACAGCTGCCACAGGCTTTTACAAGGTATTTTTTTTCTTGGCAGGATCATCTGATGATTCCTTTATAATATTATAATAATATACAATATAATATTTGTCATATTGTTGCTTTCATGGAAAAATGTGAGGTTTTCCATTGAATTATTGTTGTACAGTGAAACCTGACATTTGGAAGTATCCTTTCCTTTCTGTCTACAAAAATCACCCCACATACCTGTGATTGGGCATGTAGTAAAAGTTTACGCATTTTACTGTGTTCAGGAAATGTTGCTTATCACACCTGCATCATTACAGATGTTTTCAGAGGTTGTAGAGAGAGAGATCTTTCAAACAGGAATAAACTGTTTATTTCTCTGGTCTCAGCAAAGAACAGGCCTGGAAAATTTCAGTGTACCAATGTGTTATACAAACCTTTGCTCTCCTCTCCTGTCTGTTCTGCAAATATGAAGGCACAAAATTTCCACTTCATAGTTTTTGTTGAATGATTAAATGAGGAAAGAAAGAAAGAGAAAGGAAGGAAAGAAAGAAAGAAGGGGGAAGAAAGAAACAGAAAGAAAAGAAAGGAAGGAAGGGGAAATAAAGAGAAGAAAGAGAGGGAGGAAACGAAAGAAAAAAGCAATGAAGGAAGGGGAAAGAAAGAGAAAGAAGAAAAAAGGAAGGAGGGGAAAGAGAAAAGGAAAAGGAAAGAGAAAGAAAGAAAGAAAGAAAGAAAGAACAAACCTATGTGATATTTTAAGCTCTTGCTGTTTGGTAAGTACATAGTGAAAGAACAAACCAATCGTACCAAAAGCTACAGGGCAGGCTCTGAAGAAATGGAGACCAACGAAATGCAGAAAAAGCTCCATATGATCCTTTAAATATGAGTGAAATAATGATACTAGCCAAACTCAAAGAGTCTCACATAGAGGGAAGAACCAAGGCATCCCTAGAGCTTGAAAGGATCTCAGAGACCAATGAAATTCTCAGGAGTCTCAGTCTCTAGGAAATAGCTGCTATGTCATATAGCTGAACAGTAAGGAAAGTACAGCAGGGAATTAGTGGTCTAGAGAGCATTGATTCTTATTTTCACTTGTCTTTTAAAAAGACTGTATTTCATTTTTTCTGACTTGTGGCTACCAGCTGCCCATTATGAAAAGCTTCTTTTTTAAAAAAAAAATCAATTTACTCTGCCTTGATTACAGCCTAGGGACTGTGTCTTATTAATAGCATTTGCCAGAAGTAGAAGCATCATAAAGATGCAGTTTCTTAAATGGTACTTCCCTCAAATTTACTCTCCAATACTTGGCATCACTGGGCAGTGTATTCCATGAGAGCATATCCTTACCCAATGAGAACAGTCTTGTACCACCTGTCTGACTTGTTTCTGAAACTGGGTGAGAATTACCAAAAGATCTGGCAATTTTCACCTTTGTGTAGAATTGGACCTAGCACTTATCTTTCATCATGTTTTGAGTCTTAGATCACAGTGACATTGGTAGCTTACTTGAACCTTCTGAGATTGTTGCAATATTCCTACAAGGCTCAATACTCAGAACATCTAAGGTATATGCTAAAGTAAACCCAGGTTTACCTAACACAAACTCTTGCCTCATCAGATTTAAGACTGATGGAGAAACTGTGCTGGATTTCGTAGACACTGGCTTGTCTTCAACTTGGCACGAGGGCACAAACCCTGACAGCTGCCCCACAACACTGCAAGGCATGCATCTTTCCCATAAGTTTCATCTTGGGATGCCGCGTATGAAGTCACGTTTGGCTTTGCTTCCAGGCCTTTGACCCCTTTCAGGGGATCAAAAATATTTAGTGACCCCTAACTAAATGGAAGGCACGGTGGGATTCAGTGCTCATTGTTTCCACCTCTAATTGGGGGATTAAGATGCATGGACATGTAAGGAAGGGAAAGAACAGTGAAAGTGCTAAATTGGAGGAAAAGAAGACCATAACATGAAATGACAGGCAGTCCATCACCATGTGCCAAAGGACTGACCTGAGCCATAACTGTGGTAGGATTCGTGGCAGAAGGGGACAGGCCTGGATCCCAGAGCAGCCCCAGCAGGTATCATGGATAAAGCAGGATTTGATTTGGGACTTGGATAGTCCAATGGTTCCCAACCTTCCCTGGTCAGGAGGACAATCTGGGGAGACCAGGAATGCCTGGAGAGGAGGAAAGAGGAATGGGGGTGCCATGAGAAGGAAAAGAAGTTTAAAGAAACAAAGCTTGTTTGGTCACAGTAAAAAGTTGGTGTAGGAGGAGAAAAAGAGAGAAGGCAAAAAAGTCAGATTTCATCTGGTTTTTAAACAGTCTTGTGTGCTGGACCAAGGAATTTTGGCAACATATTTGGCTCGGGATAGTGAGCCATGACACCTGATTTTTACAGCTGGAGCAGGATATTAGAATTCCTCTATATCACACAATTCCTCACTTCCCACTTCCACCCCCTGCTTGCAAGCCTAAGTCTGACAGAAATTAAGTATAGACACATGCTAATACTTTACCAGTTCCTCATTCGGATACAGAATTCCCACTGTCACTATGGGGATGTGGTGATTCATAGCAAAGCACAACTGCCTGTGTAGAATTCCCTTGAATGATCGCCAGAACCACTGAGGCAGCAGACTTAGCGTCTCCTACGGGGTAGCCAGGCCACACTGGGCTCTCATCCCTCTGCCTGGGGTGAGGGGACTCTGCACTGGCACAGCCTGAATAACACACATGCTTTCACTATGGCTTTGGTCCACTGGCTACTTTGGTTTGTTTTGCTGTCGGTCTGCCTCTTTCTCCGTTTCCTTGTTCGAAGGGTAGGCCTGGATAAGTTTCTATCATATTACTGCAAATACTGGGCTGAGAGAGTTTGGATGGATGGCTGGATGGCTGAATGGATGGATAGATAGTAGATTGATAGATAGATAGATAGATAGATAGATAGATAGATAGATAGTTTTTCTGAAGAAGTCCACCTAGCTAGAAGAAAATGGTTTAGAGCTTACAGCTGGCATTTCATAAGATTTTTTGCAGATCCAATTCTGTCAGATCTTAAAAGAAGGTAAATTTCACACCACTGCATGAGTTCAGAACTTGAACACAGCATATTCACCATAAGACTCTGTTTATTCATATAATAACTTAAAAGACTATTGACTAGAAGCTTAGCATTTCCTGGCTGAACAATAGCTTTGAGCAGTATCACAACCTGGATGTGGGGGCAAAAAACCACTACAGTTTGAGGGCAACTGAAGTCCTCTTCCTGTGCTTCTTCCTCTGAATTGAAGTTTGAAGACTGCAGGCATTTCTGGTGAACGCCAGAATACGTCAGTTTCTGCCATCTGTTCACACTCATCTACTCATTACTGAGCAGCTGCAGGCCAGACAGGGCAGTCGTTTGCCCAAACTTCAGTGACGCAGGGATTCAAACCTGCCATTCATTCCACTGAAATAGGAGTAGTAGATTTTATCAGAGGGGAAGAGTCAAAGAATTTTCCTCTAATTTTTCTGTGTAGCCTTTCTTGACAGGATGTGGCATGTGGCTGCACAAGTGTCACACTCGTTAATCTTGTTCATTCTTCATTTATATTTATACTATCAGATTTTACTGAAAGGTTTATTATTAGTTTCATAAGAAGAAATTTAATTGTCTGATATTCAGGTATGAGAAGGTATTCATTGAGAACTCTTGTCTGGAGCTAAGGGCTAGAGAGAAGAAAGACAAAAGAGGCTTTTTGGCCAGTGTAACTCTGGAGACAACATTATAAAACACGAGCCAGTTAGAGAATAAACACCACCAAAGTGAGAGATACTTACCACAGCTACAGTACACATTTTGAAAAGGAAATGATCGCGTGCACTGGCGTGTTTATATCAAACATGGGATTGGATTAATGAGGGGGACTTAATTTCCAAGTAGTGGGAGGAATGAGAACAGAATCATGGGAGAATGTTCCAGTTGCAAAATGCAAGAAACCACTAGGAACTAGAGTGGGAAAAGCAATCTGCCCTAGGTGGATTAGTCCGGGGAAGATACACAGAATGCTCTGTAAGGGAAAATGAGGTTAGCCAGAAGAACTTCTGGCTGTTCCAGAAATTCAGCCAGGAGGTAATTTGGACCTGAACTAAGGACAAAGCACTGCACAGGAAAGGGTGGGGGGGATGATCCAAAAAGAATTTTACCTGGAAGAGTCCAAAGATCAGATGTTTCTAATTAAAAAGGAACATTGGAGACCATATGGTTTCATCAATGACAAGATGTTCTCCTCTGGAATCAGTGTTTTCAGCAAAGATTTTTGTCTTCCGAACTGCTTTTAACTCTACAAAATGTGCTCCTATAAAGTTTTCTCTCACTACTTTTTCTTTTTTTCCAGAGATGGGGTGTATTAAGTCAATCATAAATGTACTGATTTTGAGATTGGACTACCTTTGCAGCTGAACTTGTACAGTTCAGGAAATGATGCCTCCCTTTAGAACAAATACCTTTTTATAGTTTATGAAGGCCAGTTAAGTCGGTTGTGGGAGTGGTGATTTCACGACCTCAGACTCTGGAAGGAGGTCCTCACTGCTGCTGAATTCCAGTCCAGGTAGAAAACCGGAAGTTAGAGTAGCTAGACAGGCTGGGTTGGAGAAACATAGGCCTGCCTCCTTGCCACTAGTGAAAAAGTGTATCAAGACTTTTCTGCTCCAGGGCAGTACACACACACACACGCACACACACACAAATGTAAAAGAAGGAATAATGAACTCAATCAAATTAGCTCAGCCTCAGCCCTGCCCCCCAACACTCATTCATAGACACTAATTTTGTGACTTTGACAAGCAACTTAATTTCTTCTCATTTTTCATATTTCTCTTGCTTCATGTCCTAAGCATCATAACAATTGTTATTGTGGGTGAGAGAGCTGATAAGTGATTCTGTGAGATGGACACTGTAATCAAGGAGACAGAAACTCAGAGAGTTGTCCAAAGTCAGGCCCTTGTATATGTAACCTAGGACTGATTTTCAACCACAAATTCTTGTGCCATCTCATGCCAATGGTTAGGCAAAGCTTATGTCATGGTGGCCATCTCTGCAGTTGGCAATGGTTTGGCCTTATTAGTTATACAAATAAAAAAAAAAAACCAATAGAGGCTGGATGCACAGCAATGCCAATAAGAATAGCTGATTCTTCTGCAGCTACTTAGACTTTTTATTAAACATTCATGCTGATACCAAATTGTCAGAGTATTGTGCTGGCTAGCCCAAATTTGATTTTTTGAATTTTACTCTTATAAAAGTATGTCATTTGTATAGGTAGGGAAAGCCATTTTTGTACTTTCATGTCTGTATTGTTTACATACATATTTTTAACCATCTATAAGTCTTCATGTACCAGACTGCTCTTCATGGGGCTGATCTTTACTCTGGGTTCTGTTGAGTCACATTCTTCTTATTGATATTTTTAAATAACCCAGGCAAAAGTTTAGATGAGCTCCTCCTAGTCTCTTTGTAAGACATTTACAAAGTGCTTTACATTTACAGAGTACGTGCATATCATTGTATTTGACTGACAACAAACTCTGTCATGTAAGTATATAATGGCAAGATGAATATATCTGCAAGTTGAGAAAACTATCCAGAGGAGATGAGTGGTATGTCTAATACGTGGCTGGCTCAGGAAGAGTCCAGAGTTTCCACTGCTACTGCAGGGGACGTACCATCATAAGCAAGTGACTCACTAGGTGATCAGCCTCTGTGTAGCTTCCCTAACCGTGGCGTTAGGAGGTCAGATTGGAAAAGATTGTGGTGTGCGAGTGTTACAAGTTGAATTTTGTCCCTCCAAAATTCATATGTTGAAGTCCTAACCCAGTGCCTCAGAATATGACTATATTTGGAAATATGGTCACTGCAAATGGAATTAGTTAAGAGGAGGTCATATTGAAGAGAGGTGGGCCCATAATCCAGTATGACTGGTGTCCTTAAAAAGAGAGGGAAATTTGGGCCCAGAGGCAAAATACAAGGAGAAAATCATGTGAAGATTGGAGCTATGCTGTGACAAGCTAAGGCTCTACCAGATGCTAGGAGAGAGACCTGGAACAGACCCTCTCCCGGCATCTTGAGGAAGAGTATGGCCTTGCCAACACCTTGATTTTGGACTTCTGGCCTCCAAAACTGTGAGACAGTACATATCTGTTGTGCTAAGCCACCCAGTTTTCAGTACTGTGTTATACCAGCCCTAGAAAACTAATACAGTGAGTCATGGAGAAAAAAGTGCAACGAAAGAGTGTAAACCATAGCACAAATAAAGTAAATGTAAGCTCTTTTTCTGAACATCAACGTTAAGATCATTCTGAGAGTTTTGATAGAATCAAACACTTTGAAACAATAAAGAAATTGTTGTCCTGATACATCCTAATTTGCATCATAGATTAGTAGACTTTCATGTCTAGAAGGAATAATTAGGTCACATAGCTCAGCCATCCATTGGATAATTATGGATCTTCAGCAATGTACCAGCAAAGTGGTTTTTCAGCCTCTGCTTGGATACATTTGCTAACTCCTGAGGCAAAGCACTGTATCTTTAGCAGCTTTGATGATTAAAATATGATTTCTTGTATTAAACTGAACTGTACCTATTTACAACGTTCACCCATCAATTGTACATTAGCTTCTAAAAACAAGAAAGAACAAATTTAATTCTTTTTTCAGGTCAGTCCTTTTAATGTGTGACAGCCATCGTGTCCTTTCTAAGTCATTTGTTTCCCAGACTAGCCCTTGAGTTCTTTCAACTATTGCACATATGACATAGTTTTTAGTGTTTTAGCCTTTATGTTCAGCTTCATGAAATGTGTTCCAGTTTATCTCTTTTAGAGTGGAACATCCAGACCTTGGTTATAATCAAAATAGTGCAGATTGGAATTCAATATGCTATTATTCTAGATGTTGTTCTTAAATAAATGCGACCTAAGATTACATTAACTGGGGTAGGCTCTCACATTGTTCAGTAATAGTGCACTGAAATTAACTAAAATTCCCTAAACACTTTCCCTCTAGATAAGCTGCATGATGAGAAGCTCTGGCTTGATCATCAAGTACATAAGTGGCCTGGCAGAAAATAGGAGCTGACACATAAGTGAATGAATGAATGAATGAATGAATGAATATTAGATATATAGAGATAGAGATAGATACATAGAGAGATACAATACTAAACCATACATTCCCTCTGAACTTTCTGAGTTTTGTTTTTTTAATTCCAAAGAGAGAAACTTATTGTATTCTGTTTTGTTCAATTCAGGCAGAGAATAAATACCTTCTAGTCAGTCAAGAATCCTACCATTCATCTCATATCATTCAGACAGCAAAGATCTTCTGTTTGCAAATTGCTTCTTCTGCACACTGCAATAGCATTGAGAAAAATAGCCACTTGAATACGGTTTATATCTGTTCTTTAGCTAAGACTTGCTTTATATTCGAGACAAGTATTTAAACCCTCTGCTCTCTCCATCTATAAAATGGTGCTAATATAATATGGAGTGTGTGTGTGTGTGTGTGTGAATTTAGTAGATTATGTATGCATATGTGTATGCATATTTATAGATGACTACATATCAGGATTTTGACACTAATAAAAAAGGCTGTATTGAGTCCTTTGTTAGTAGTTATAATTTTAATGTAGTGATTTATGAGATCAGTTTTGTGCCTATCTGTATATAACAAGCCAAAACTATAACTTTATGTAAAGGAGGAAATAGTGTGAGCTGCATTCTATTTCCACTTTCCCAATGAATTATTCAGTCTCCTAAAATAATTGAGTCAGTCTCTTGTGCTAGATTTTCTATATATTAAATGAAGAAAATTCTCCTTGACCCCAGGGATATTAAAGGGCTGATGGGATTTATTCATAAAGCACTATATGAATTAGAGGAAAATTAATTTTGACAGCATCTCAATAGAGACACGAATCCTCTCCATACCTCTATATACAGGACAAATAAATATTTCACATTCTTTTCTAAGTAAGTATTTTTTCACAAGAAATATTGTGTAATAGCTTGAATTCTTTATTTGACATGCTTTGGCTGTCTTAATTGCCTTTTTATCAAATTAATTTAATTATAGTCATCTAAATGAAGAAATGTTTTGTGTTAGTTTTTTCTTTTTAGATGAAACATGAATAAATCTTCAGCTTTCCATCTAAATGTCAATCAGAAATCCTAAAACAAAACATGAAAACAGATGTTCCAGAGGTTTTATTGGCATAAAATGAAACCAGTGGCATAAAATGAAACCACATTAGTCAACTATGAGTATACCCCATAAATGGTAATGAACACCAACTCAAGGGGTTTCCATTTTGTCTTTGTTGGAAAAGCTGGTAAACTTAAAAGAAAAAAGCTAAGGGAAAATTCAAACTTTGTGTTGGGATATGACATTCTCTATAAATCACTCAAAGGATGTAGAAATGAAGAAGTGACTCATATATAGCTATTTGGTAGCCCATTACTATGGCATATTGCTTAAATGGTTATCTATTTTGGAATAACATGGGATTCCTTACCCCAAACTATTTAACATTGTGCTCATGGTCGTATGTTATTTTCAGGTAAATCCAATTTCAAATATTCTATCATTTCTGTAAGTGTATTCTTATTTTATGAACCAGAAAGCAGATCTGACATATTTTTCACTTAATATATATTGACATTTTTCCATATTATTAATTATGCCTAAAAATTATCCCAAAGTAGGGGCACCTGGGTGGCTCAGTCAATTAAGCATCCTACTTCAGCTCAGGTCATGATCTTGTGGTCCCTGAGTTCAAACCCTGCATTGGGCTCTGTGCTGACAGCCCTGGAGCCTGTGTCTCCCTTTCTCTCTGCCCTTCTGCCACTCACACTCTGTCTCTCTTTGTCTCTCAAAAATGAAGAAATGTTAATTTTTTTTCATTATCCCATAGTATTTAATTACATGGCTAAGCCTTTATTTTCCTATTATCAGATTTTTTTTAGTTTTTTCCCCAATTAGAAGCAATACAATGATGAACAAGGACAAAATGCTATTAGAAAAAATAGAAAATTATAGAGCATGGGGCCAGCCTTGTCATGTCTCAGAAAATACAAAGTTTAAACAGCCTGAGTAATACTGAAGGAAGCTCTAGAGAGATGGTAATGGAAACAAAGTGGGCACCAGGAAGGGAGGGGAAATGTCAAGGATATACTTCACTGGCCGATACAACCCTTCCTAAATCATCCTTCTGTTTGTTGAGAAGGTGCCCCTGGCTACAGCAGAAACCTGGAGGCCCTATCGACAAGACTTCACTTAACCTGAATAGAAAATATATTTTAACTACATGTCTGCAGTTGACATGTCCTCTGTTTGTATTAGTGATATTTGGCTAACCACTTCTTAAAAACAGTAGCTAGAAATTCCCAAAGTGTGTTTAGAAATATATTATTCTATTCCTTGAGAATTTATACTCATCAAGATACAATAAAAATATACGAATCTGAACCTGAAACAATATAAGGCAAATGCTTAAAAACTTGGCTTCTACTTCTACCCTAAAAACAAAACAAAGGTGTTCTCTTGAGAAAAAAAAATTGCTAAATCTGGTGACCCATTTCCAGTCTGTAGTCTTGCTGACCTGCCTATTCCATTTACCACTGCTCACTACTATCCTTGGTAGTTCCTCTTCATGATTGTGACCTCTACTCTTGGTTTCTATTTTACTTCTCTTGCTGCTCTTTTTCTGACCCATTTTTCATCCTTGTACTTAGGGTTACTCAGGACGCTCTCTTCTCTCGTGTCTTCTTTTCCTGTCACTTTGCAAAGTCATCTGTTTATACTCTATTCTGTATGCAGATAACCCCCAGATTTGAGTCCAGCCCTCACCTGTTTCCAGATCACCAAGAATAAATTCAATTACAAAAAAGTAGACACCTAGAAAATTGCTGTAAAACAAAGATAAAGAGAAAAATCTTAAAAGCAGGTAGAAGGGGGAAAAAGTTATGTTCAGGAAAACCACAGTAAAAGTAAGGACTAACTTTGTTGCAACAATGGAAGTCAGAAGATAATGGAATAATAGCATTAAAATGTTGAAAATAAAAACCTGACAACTTAAAATTCTGTACCCAAGAATTATTATTACTATTATTGTTATATTATTAAATCATTATTATCACCTGCCTCATAGGACTTGTTTGAGAATTAAATGGGTTAATACTATAAACACTTAGAACAGAATCTGGCCCATAATACACTCTAAAGAAGTGATTGTCAAAACAGATGAACATAGGGAAGGGAAGGAAAAATAGGATAAAAATAGAGAGGGAGGCAAACCCTAAGAGACTCTTAAATACAGAGAACAAACTGGGGGTTGCTGGAGTGGTGTTGGGTAGGGGAATGGGCTAAATAGGTGATGGGCATTAAGGAGGGCACTTGTTGAGATGAGCACTGGGTGTTATATGTAAGTGATGAATCACTAAATTCTCCTGAAATCGTTAAAAAAAAAGTTTGTTATGCAAAATAAAAACTATATGGTAATTAGGGTTGCAAATAGCTACAATCTTTCTTGGAAAAAATGTTTGAAAAACAATAGACAAACATTCTAACATAAGTAGTATTTATTTTCTTCTTCATACTTTTCTACAGTCATGAACTACTAATATTATTAAACAGGACAATTCTGATGGAAGGTATGCTTCCTGAGAACAGGGACTTCGTGTAATTGACTGCATAGTTCAGCACCTAAAACAGTACCTACATAATCAATAAACTAGCTCACATCATGGATATGAGAAAATCTTTTCTTGATAATAACTTATAATATTATGTTGCAAGTGAGTAGAAAGGAAAAAAAGGTGAACAATTGAAGTTTGGACCAATTTCAATCCTTGAAAACTATTTGCAGAATATAGGTAATTCTGCAAATGCTTATATCTGTATTGCATATATCAGCTCTCTCATTTTCAAAAGACCTTAGGGAGGAATGTAATAGCATCATTTGGATCCCTTTCTCTAAAAGCCTTATTTTTTTTTTTTAATAATCCAGAGGCAGAAAACTTTTTTTCTTATTGGGGATTGAAAAATTTACTGAAAAAAAAAAAAAAAAGAAGCATTCAAGCCAGATTTAGAAACCCAGAGGTCTGAAATGTTTAGGACCAAATCTTTTATTGTGGTGCTTACGCATTACAAATCAATAGTTTTAGAGCTAGAGGAGTATGTAGAAATCACCATCCCTGTACATGACCTGAGTGACCTGAGCTCAGTTGAGTTTACACGGCTAGTTAGAAACAGGGCTGGGCTAGAACTCAGGGCTTTTCTTTGACATTAAAGGTGAATTTTTAATGGACTCTGGCCTTGACAGTTTTTCCTTAAAGGCCTCCCTTGCTTTCTCCACATAGACCCTTTCACTTTCTCCACATAGACCCTTTCTCTATTAACTTTTTCTTGCTAATGGATGTCACATACAGAGTCAGATCAAGAGCAGTATCAAACCTTTTTCTGGGAATACAGTGGAAGGTTTAGACTGGTTTCTTCCCATAAATTGAAAGCAATAGAAATCCTATGAGTAAATTTCCTTTAGTATTATGGAAAAATTTTAATTTGCAGTAATTCTAAAGGGAGGTACACTTTATTCTCATAAGTGTGTTGCTGTATTTATTCACCTAGTAGATAGCTTTAATAATATGGATAAATCTACAATTTGAACTTAAAATCAGACTTTTTACTATTTACAAGTACAGTGAAACCTTGGTTTGCGAGCATAATTCGTTCTCGAAATATGCTTATAATCCAAAGCACTCATATATCAAAGCGAATTTTAAGAACAGTTGGCTCAGTTGTGATCATGTGACATTTGACATCACGTACTACTTGTATTGTGCTACTCGTTTATCAAGTTAAAATTTATTAGAAATGTTTGCTCATCTTGCAGAACAAGTTACTCGCAATCCAGGGTTTTACTATACTTCCCTCAGGAAAATGGTGATTTACCTTCTAAAAAAGTAAAAAATCATTTACGATGACTACTGTAAGTATACAATGTTTTCTTTGTTCATCAATATTTCCTCTTACTGCTTTTCCATCTCCTGTTTAAGATTTCAGGAGACTAATATATTTTGAAAACTAAGTGACTGTTGTCACTTAGAAAAATACAAATATCATAACTACTTATTAATTCCTTCTTCTCTTCAAAATATATTCAACTTGAGCTCAAATTTAATAACTTTAAATACCCCATCTAGGGAAGCCTGGCTGGCGACTCGAAGAATGTGTGACTCAATCTCGGGATCATGAGTTCAAGCCCCATGTGGGGTGTAGAGATTACTTAAGGAAAACTTTTTAAAAAAAGATGCTTAGAGTACCTGGGTGGCTCAGTTGGTTGAGCATCTGACTCCTGATTTCAGCCCAGGTCATGAAATCATGGTTTGTGGGATTGAGCCCCACATTGGGCTCTATGCTGATAACATGGAGCCTGCTTGGGATTCTCTCTCTCTCCCTCTTTCTCTCTCTGCATCTCTCCTGTTGCCTCTCCCTCGCTCTCAAAATAAATAAATACTTTTAAAGTTATAAAAATTAAAAATATGCTTAACAACAAAAAACTAAAAACTAAAATAAAATACCCCATCTATTCAATTTATTTTTTGTCCTTCCAATTTATCAATTTTTTGACACCTTATTTCCTGATAAATGGTCTATCCCACAGCCAGTTTTCTCCCCTGTTTAATCCTGCAGTCAGGCATGATGCTATATGCCTAAAAATGTTATATCCTTATTCCACCCGTGTTAGAAAGTGAGTTTGTTTTGAGGTTAACACAAGTAATTCTCTTATTTTAAATGGAAAAAACAACTACAGATGATGTCTGGGAAGTAATTTATCTTATCTCTACTTGCTTTTATGATCTGACCCTCTTCACCTTTATCACACTACTATCATAGGAAAGGCTGTCTACAAGCTTCACAAACTCTTCCAGTCTATTTGAACTTTTTCCCACTGGCGTATGTAAAGACTTAATCATATCTCAATGATAGTGATATTTGATTATTTGCACTGTTAAAAGAAATCATCCTGACACTTGTTGAGAATTGCAAGGAAGACTTTATTCAAGACTATTGGTAATAGGAGCCAAGACTATTGCAATTGGGAGCGAGATTTAACATAACTCTGAATACAAATAGGGGCAAGTAGGGATTTCTAACTGGCAGAGAGGATGAGGCAGAGGATGGCAAATTAATGCCAAACTTGCTTGGATATAAAGGTGGGGGAGGGGAGAAGAACTTGGTTCACTATGGAAGGTGGAAGAAGAGCTTGATTGGATCAAGCGTGGGGAAGATTCCCTGATTTAGCAGGATTTGTTTTTTTCTGAAACTGGCTTCAACAGGTCGAGGTCAAGACCTGGATGAAGAAAGGGGCTCAGAGGAGCCTGACTAAAGTTCAGTTAAGTAGAGATTCTTTGTCACCACAATGTTTCTAAGTTTAGATTTACCCACTAATAAGGCCGAATTTAGAATGCTAGAGGTACTGTACTAGTTCTCCTGTAGCTCTGGAAAATATTCTCCACCATGATTCATAATGCTAGTATAAATGAGTGACACCAGCTATTCTCCTCAGAACAAAATCTTTTAATAGAACTGCACACACACTGACAATTTGTTCCAAAGGAAATCTAGGAAATCTGATCAGCCTCAGAGGATAATGAAAATATTTGTAATATTTACATTGTGCTTACTCTTTGCCAGGCTCTGCCCTGAATCACTTATATAAATTAATACTTAAATTTTTTTTTTGATGTTTATTTATTTTTGAGGGAGACAGAGAGAGTGAGGGGGGAGGGACAGAGAGAGAGAGGGAGACACAAAATCCAAAGCAGGCTCCAGGCTCTGAGCTGTCAGCACAGAGCCTGACACTGGGCTCAAACCGTGAACCAGGAGATCATGACCTGAGCCAAAGTCGGAGGCCCAATGGACTGAGCCACCCAGGCACTGCTTTTTTTTGTTGTTGTTATGTTTATAAATTAATGTTTTTAATCCTCACTACAACCTTCTGAGGGAGGTACTATTAATTATCCCAGGATGAGAGACAGGGAAACTGAAGCACATAGCAGTTACAAAACTGGCCCAAAGTTACTTAATTAAAATATGTGAGGGTTGTGATTAGAACCCAAACAACATGACCTTGAGATGGTTCTCTTAACTGCTGTGCATTCCAACTTGTATAAAACCTCTCTCTATCTCCATATCCCCAAGCAAGTGCATAAAACTGGGACACAGGTAAAAGGGAAGTTGATGGATATATATTTGTGGGGGTCCATAGGTTTTGGTGCACTGTTCACATTCAGAACACTTTACAGTGCTTAAAACATAACAAGTCATCACTAATTTTAATTGCTGGATAAAGAAATGATTGAATGAATTACAAGATCATGTTCAGTTTCTGATCATCAGTGAGATAACCAAGTTAAGTTTCTCAAACTCTGGCTTACAAGGGTTGCAATGGCAACATTTTAGGACAGAAGGCATTGTCTGCATTTCATAACACACAGGTGGTTGCAGATATCCATGGAAGCCCAGCCCACAGAATCTCCCACTGTCAGCTTGGGATGAGCTGGACCTCAGGTACCTGGATATAATAGTGCAGTGAGCCTTCCTTCCTGAGGTCCTAGCACTCCCCTGATCTAAGGCTGCTGGTCGTGAGATGCTATGGGAGCCCCTTCCATTGCTCTTTAGACCCGGTTTAAATTTTTCTGCCATCTTCCCTGCTCAGCTCTTACTCATACCTTCTTCTGGTCCTAAGGAAACCAACCTGAAGCGGGAGAAATAGGACGAGAAGGTAAGAGAAAAACAATCAATGAATTAAGTCCCAGATGTTGCTAAAGCTAATAGTAGGAGTGACAACTAAATGATTCTTGAGGTGAGAGCCTGGTCTTTTTACCTCATTTTCACTTTTGCTTGATCTCCACCTTAGTTTAGCAGAACTCATCTAACCTCAGATCAATGACTTATTTCCTGTGAAGTAGAATCAATAAATCTGCAATGTTCTCCATTAGTTAAAAATGAATGCTTGGTTTACTTTGGGCTGTGAAGTACAAGCCAAATGATTGTTGCAAGTTATTTAAATGTTTGAATGAAGAAAAAATGGTTTTCACTATGACTGCATGACACGAAATGCTGAACTTTCTGTGGAGACAGGGAAGGGGTTGTGTGGGTTGGAAATGGCTGTCGCCAGTCTGAAACTCAGTTCTGCCCTGACTCTGTGCATTACCAAGCGTCACTTTGGCACATCTGGTGCAGATTTAAAGTCTAAGGATTTTTGTATGGGATTCAAACATAGATTATAGTAGAAAAGGAACTTGAGAGCTCCAGGGAAGAATACGAGACTTCTATTGTATTTGATCATTTTATTAAATTTGCCTGGAAAAATCAATTAAAAACCAGAATTTAATTTTCATACTCAGAGGTTATTCATTCAGAGCTCATGCCTAACAATAGATGTGTGTGTGTGTGTGTGTGTGTGTGTGTGTGTGTGTGTGTTGTTAAATAGTCAACACCCAAGTGCAGAAGGCTGACTGTTCTATTCTGGTTGGGTATGAGGGAATTGGAATGAAACCTTCATTCCATAAACACTTCACTCCCTTTTTTGCTTCACCTGGCTTCTCCATGGAGCATGTTCAAACCATATACATACCAAAGTAGTGATTTGTTAGACTTAAGCAGTGTTTTTACAAGTTATTAATAGTTTGAAATTGCAAAGTGGAATTAATGCCACATTACGAAAGATGTAGAATTCCATCAACAGAAGGGTCACCAAGTGAGTACTTAATTGCCTCATGTTCTTTTTTGAGCATAGGTACATAAAAACAATGTGAATTAACAAGTAACTAGTTAACTTTGTATATTAAAAACATTTGGGCAAGTTATTTACCTTCTTTGAGCCTCAGTTCTCCCATCTGTAATAATTATGCCTGCCTTGTAGTGTAGTTACTGGCTTAAATGAGATCATACATATGAAGGCCTTAGCAGAAGGTTTGATACCCACAGTCTTAGCTACTGATGTTGTTATTGTTATTACTATGGATCGAAGTTTATGGTTGGGTAGGATAGCTCTAGATACATTATGCTCTGAACAATTAGCATATAATTTTCCCAGTGGGAAAATTGGATGAAGAGGCTCTTGGAATGCTCTATAATAATAATTTCAGTGGGAGGGGGGGTACCTCAAGGAAGGATCAGAACTCATCTGGGTTCCTGGCCTTTCTGGCTACCTGATAAGCCCATAGGACAACTGCGGATGTGGAAATTTGGAAATGGGTGGCCAACGAGGGCAATGACGTTCTCCCAGGAAGGGAGCTGCCAGAGCTTTGCTCAACAGTTGTCAACTAGTATGTCTTCGGGCCTCTCAGGGCCTCACCCTGTTTCAGCTCCAAAAATGATTACAGCTTGCCTGATTTCTAAACTAAATAACATGTGGAGGTGAAGGTGCGTGCCCTCTACCCTAGAAAACACTTAGCCACAGTTATCTTACTGGTTTCACGTAGAAGGAAACAGATTCTGGGCACAGAGTTCCCAGGTACAGATTCCCACTCTTCCTCCCTCAGCTTGTCAGACTTACACAAACTACTTAAGGTCCTGGGTAGAAAGTTGTCATTTGTTTCCTCATGGTGTTATTGTAAGGTTTAGATGAGAAAATAATTATATAACACACAGGATATTTGTCTGCAACATAGTGCTGAATAAATGTTAGTGATCATTTTATTTCTTTTGTTGGATGATATTTGCACTAAGTGTTAAGCGATAAACTGAGGCATAGTAAACATTTTAGGAGCTTATTTGAGCAAAAATCAACTTGGGCTGTGCTAAGCCAGAAGCAAAGCAAGGAAATTATTTGATTGGCTATCGCTTAAGCAGTTGCATTAATTGGGAAAGCCTAGCTGGCAACTTGTAATTGGTTGTCCTTAAGTTTCAATTTCCTAACGTTGAGGCATTACAGGCTTAGATTTGGTTTGCTTACATAGGCTACTGAGGCATTAAAGCCACCTCAGTCTAATGACCTCCTTGTTTAATTATTTTAACAGAAGTTAGATATTATTCTTGTTTGATTATGTAGTTTCCTCCATGAGTTAACTTGACTCAGAGTAAAGTTATTGAGAGAAAGGAAAGTTAGAAGTCTTGTTCCCCAAACCCATAGTCAAGCCTCTATACTGGCTGTAATTTCTGTTATTAATTTCATCACATAGGATCTGCAGATCGTCTTAAGATTTAAGCTATTGCTCTTTTTACTTCTCATAGTGAATGTTCACAAAACATGGGGACAAGGTCTTTGTCACTAGAGTAGCTATAAGGAGTTAATTAGCAAAAGTTCACATACAAATTTTGTTCTAGTAAAAGGCTTAAATTGTAAGTCCCCTTTTCAAGCTATTTTAGAAACACAAACCTATTTATGATGGTGAGTTTCTTTTAAAATGAAATTCTAAACCATCCCAAATCATTTTTGATGTAGTACTATAGAGTAGGAACGTATTTTCTGCCCATCTTATCAGAAAGTTTGGATATATATCTAATTTTCACACGATTTTTCATCCCACCTCGAAATCATTTTAATCCTAATCCCATCCTGGTTTGGAGCCCGTATGTGGAGGCTCTGAATTCCATCAACAGATTTAAAAAAAAAATTTTTTTTTAGTGTTTATTTTATTTTTTAAGAGAGAGAGAGACGGAATGTGAGCAGGGGAGGTGCAGAGAGAGAGGGAGACACAGAATCCGAAGCAGGCTCCAGGCTCTGAGCTGTCAGCACAGAGCCTGATGCGGGGCTCGAACTCAACAGATGGCAAGATCGTGACCTAAGCTGAAGTAGGATGCGTAACTGACTGTGCTACCCAGGTGCCCCTAAAAATATGATTAGAAAATAAAACTCAAAGCAAATGTCACTTTTCTTCTTTAAAAGGAGGTAATATTTTATACCTTGGTGAAGAGTGAGAGATCCCTTACAGTCTAGAGGTGCCCTGATTTCTGCCCTCTGTGCTGTGATTGTTATATTTCTGACTTCTGGTGCTTGTCAACGGATTTGGCTCCTTGGTTGCTAAGAGCTAGGTAAACATTTTGTTCAGGGCATTTTTATTGGCAACATTTAAAATAACTTATTGGAAAATTTTGAGAAGGGAATTTAAATTAAAGAAAATAGAAACATTATAATGAAGATCTCTGAAATAAAACAAAATCAATACAATCAGTTATGGCTTATCCATTATCCTTGATAGAGTGGTTTCATATTATCTGTTTAACTCTGAACAATTAACATGAATTTCCCACTTTCATCTATCTTAGGGTTAATGAACAATGAATGGGCAATTTGAAAATATGTGTAGAAAGTAGGTCCCTTTTCTTTTATAATTTGTTTCTCTATTGAGTAGATACTCTGTATTTATAGCATTTGCCTCAAGACTATCTGCATCATCCTTTTTGCCATTTTGCCTTTTATATGGGCATATTACAACTGGTTGTCTCCAAGCAGTTTTATCTGGGCAAATTATTAAGGAATCAATTTTTCAAGAACAGTATGAAATAGGAAATTTTAGCGTCAGCGAAGGAAACATAAAAAACAAAACAAAACAAAAAAAACATACCTTGACTGCAGGAAAAAAAATGTTTTTCCTAAGAATTTTTATGTTGCATTTGTTTTCCAGAGCAATTAACACCTGCCCTGTTCTAGACCTAACACCAGGACAGAATAATAACCACAAACTATGTATATTGCATTGGCACTTTGCTAAGGTCTATAAAATTGGCTTCCATTTTGTTTTCTTTTAAAGAGTGAGTTTTTTAAGACTCATTACCTTTACTAACCGAATCTACCTTTTCCTCAGCAAAATATTCTAAGAGTCCTACCTTTGATATAGGTTGTTTTATTTCCAAATTAAACAAAAAAAATTGCCAGTTTTTTTATTGTGAAACATTAGAGTGATGTCTCTGATATCTTTTCTGAAAAATGACACTTTCTCGCATAGGGTTACATCTACTTTAAAGGTTTAAATGTTAAGCAAGTTATTATTATTTTTTTTAATATTTTTTTTTAATTTTTTTTAACGTTTATTTATTTTTGAGACAGAGAGAGACAGAGCATGAACAGGGGAGGATCAGAGACAGGAAGACACAGAATCTGAAACAGGCTCCAGTCTCTGTGCTGAGCTGTCAGCACAGATCCCAACGCGGGGCTCAAATTCACGGACCGTGAGATCATGACCTGATCCGAAGTCAGATGCTTAACCAACCGAGCCACCCAGGCACCCCAACAAGTTATTATTTTTAAGTATTGCACTACCAAGCACCTTCATTTGAGAAACTTGCTATAACATTGATTGTTTTTGGAGTAATTCATTCCAATTTTGTTTCCATCATATTCTCACAGAAAATCTTGATCTTCCCCAAAGTGTGCGTATCCTGACTGGCATCTGCAGCAACTTAGGGTGAAACTCATGAAAGGGTGTCTTTGTTTGGGGCAGAGGAAAACCGAGACTATTAAGATTTTTTTTCTTTATTTGCAGAAACTCAGCAATGTTCTTTCTGTAGTTGCTCCGTTTTGACACTCTTTGCGGTTAGGTCAACAATGGTTGTTTTTAAAAGCACATCCACCCACGAGCGGGTGTGTTTCTAAAGCCGGTCTTCCCCGCTGACTGTGGTGTGGTGACCTTCCATCCACAGCTTACCTGTGGTCTGGCAATTGATGTATTTTGTACTCCATTTCTAATTCTTCTCATGATGGAGAAACAAAATCAGAGAAAGTCTGAGGTTCCTGCAAGGTAGCTGGTATTTTTTTAATAGATCCCCCTGACAGACTCAGGTGTGAGGCTTGGGAATTGGATTTGTAAACGAGCTCTGTGGGCAGTCCACATGGGCATCACTATTCCCGCAATCCCACTTTCCATTCAGGATGTACCTGCTGACAGTTTCATCTTTCAATTTAGAGAAGATACAATGAAAAATAAAGTAGTTCTGAGCAGCAAAAGGAAGTTGGTTGGTGAAGTAAAAGTGTCAAAGTTTTGTTTTTTTTTAAAGACCATTTCCCTTTGTTTTTTGATTCAGTCAAGAAATCTGTTGAGTGCCTACTAAGTGGTGGGCTCTCCCCTAAATCCAAAAGTGAGTATTGAGCAAAGGCAGATAGTGTTCCTGTCCTCATGGAGTTTAGAGTCTAACAGGGGGAGCGATTTTATTCAATACATCATCAAAAGCAGCATAAAGTTACAACTGTGATAAGAGCCAACAGAGAAAAGTACATGGAAAGAACATAAATACAGATCAAACCAAATATGGAGGGTCAGCTAAAGCTTCTCAGTAGAAATGATGATTTAACTGCTATCTGAAGGGTGACTAGGAGTTGACAAGACCAAGATGGGCTGGAGAGCATGCCAGTAAAGAGGACAACATTCATCACGCTGTCATTCTATGTGTCCAACACTGTTCTGGCTGCTGAGGACAGAGCAGTGAACAAAATGAATTCCCTGCCCTTGTGGGGCTTACATTTTGGTTGAGGAAGGAAACAGACTATGAACAAATGACCAAATAAATAAATGCTGTCAAGTGGTTATAAGTGCTGTGAAGAAAAATAAAGAATAAGCTGAATAAGGCATACAGGGTGTGGAGGTGAGGTGGGTGTTTTACAGGGGGCAGTTGGGGGAAGGTCCCCCTAGTAAGTCACCTTTCAGCTGAGACATGAAAGGGAGGCAGCAGGTCATGCAGCTATGAGCGGCAGGGGCATATCTGAGCAAAATGAGAGGTGAAGCCTGGAGTAGAGAATCCTGGGATGTTCTAGGGACACATGAGACCATGTCTGAGTGTGTACTGGGGGAGACTGGAGGTAGTGGTAGTAGAGTCACGTGATTCAGTCCCTTTTATGTGAGGACTGCATTGGAAAATTTTAGCGTAGAACTGATAGACCTGACTTGCCTTTGGGAAGGATCACTTGAGCTAATACATAGAGAATAGACTATTAGTGGAGCAAAGATGAGGGCAGCAAGAACCATTTAGAGGTTGTTACCTTAATGGTTTGGGCCAATTTGGTACAAGCAAAGATAGTGGGAAGTGGCCAGATCCTGAATATACTTTGCAGATAGTTGATGGGCTTTGCAGAGAAGTAGAGATAGAGCATGAGAAAAAGAGTCAAGGATGGCCTCAGGATCTCTGCACTGAGCAACACAAAAACTCAAGGCTTTATTTGCTAAGATGGGGAAAGTTTTAAAAGG
This sequence comes from Lynx canadensis, assembly GCF_007474595.2. Classification (NCBI taxonomy): domain Eukaryota; kingdom Metazoa; phylum Chordata; class Mammalia; order Carnivora; family Felidae; genus Lynx; species Lynx canadensis. Next base: position 61,742,422 of record NC_044309.1, read on the forward strand.
AGCAAGTTGGGGGAGGTAGTTTAGGAGCTTGTTCTGTGGTAGGTTAACTTACCTCTTAGACATGTGCCAAGCCTAAGGAGAGGCTTGCATGTTTGATTAACACCTTGTCTGAGCAAAGCAAGCACAGGAGAACATGTTGTCTAATGTGCTAGAGAGAGTAGGCTGGTGCCAAACCACATCAGACCTTGGAGATTTCAGCCATTATCCTCAAAACAATGGGAAGACATGAGGTTTTAAGGGATATTTCAGGCGATCAGATTGTCATTGCCAAATGGGAACTGGCTGCAGTGTGGCAAAGAGATTGGAGTTGGATATTGATGTGGATGAGAATGGATGCAGAAAACTTATTAGTAAACACAACAGTCCAGACAAGATGTGGTAGCTTAAGTCATGTGGTAGTGGTAGGTGTGGAAAGGCAGGCAATTAGATGAATTCAGGAGGTGACTGTTAGGAAGTGGTGGGTAGATATGGAGGTGACAGAGAAGGAAGTGCCAAAGGTGACTCTTGGCTTTCAGACTTGAACAATAGAGTGGACAGTGATTTCATTCAAGAATACAGGGAAAACTGGAATGAGAACTATTCTTTGGGGAAAAGATCTTAAGATTAAGGTGTCTATAATATACAAGTGGACATGTCAAGTAAGCATGCGCCATAGTCTGAAGTTCAGGGGCAAGGTCTAGGCACAAGAGAGTAAATTTAAGAGAGATGATTCCAGGGGTGCCTTGGTGACTCAATCTGTTAAGTGTCCAACTTCGGCTCAGATCATGGTCTCACGGTTCATGGGTTCGAGCCCCGCATTGGGCTCTGTGCTGACAGCTCAGAGCCTGGAGCCTGCTTCGGATTCTGTGTCTCATTTTCTCTCTGGCCCTCCCCCTCGTGTGCTCTGTCTCTCTCTGTCTCTTAAAAATAAATAAATGTAAAAAGAAAGAATTTTTTTTAAAGAGAGATGATTCCAAAGCTTAAAAGGAAGGAGAGTTTTGAATAAGGCTGATTGATATGCAGGAGAGGAAAGGGATCATCAATCATATACCTCTCAAAGAATATAGAAGAAAACAGAATCCAAACCCAAGTAGAGGAATGAGCCCTGGATACGAAAAGAGGCAGCTTTTTTCCTTATTGGAAAGGATGGGTACAGATTTAAGTAGATTTATTTGTATGGTTTCATTCATTCAACAAACACACACTGTGTGCCTGTCATCTGCCAGGCACAGATCAAACTGCTGGGGATACAGAGATTTAAAAGAAACAACCCTCTCCATCAACGACCTCTCAGTTCAAGAGGAGACATTGTACAAGTGTAGCAACAGAACAGCGTTCATGAGAGCCATGGGAATACCCTGAAACTTTGTGAATGTCAATTTCCAAAAGTTCAGAGAAGAGATGGGTATGATATTGTGGCCTATGTTGCTGAAAAAGAGAACATTTCAAGGGAGTTGGGAATCTGAATCCAAGAAATCAGATTTTGCAATTTATCGCTGGGAAGAGACAAATGCTATTTCCAGTACAAGGCAAGAGCCCCAGGATTGATCTAACTGTTTGCAGTTCTAGGCTAAGATTTCTTTAAATACATTCTCTCACTAACTTTCTCCTTGAAAACTAGAGCAAAGACCTCAGCCTATGCACGTTCAAGCTTCTAGCACTCCAGAGATATACACTGACCCTGAGTTAGCTTCAAGCTGGTCTCATCCTTTCCACCCTTGGCTAATATCCAAATTCCAAACTTCCCATGGCATCTGTTCTCTCTCATATTCTCATATCCACACTCCTTCATGCTTTCTTCTCTTCTCCTGGCTTTTTCTTCCCTACTGCATCCTTCACACCTATTCTCCATTATGTTTGTGGAAGCCCTCTACATCTTTTACCTCCTTGCTTTAACGGAAATTTGAATATCCTTTTAGAAATGATCTCAAGTAGTTTATTCTCTTTCCTGTGGTCCTGAGAGTGTTCAGAATCCTCTTATGGTCTAAGCATTATATCTTCAGACATCTTTTCTGTAGGCCATGGCATCTGATTATTGTTCTACCTAAGATCTCTGCCATCTATCCACATCATGATTATCCCTCCATACTCTTCCATAGCTTTGGCATCTGAGTCACCATTCACATCTTCACTCCAAGTTCTGCTACATCAGTGTAAATGACCCAACAAATCTGCCCATCCCCACCATTGTTCCTTGGCCTATTCAATTCCAGTGTTCTTTAGGTTAACTCCTCATTGACAGCTATTCCCACGGCCACATCATGGACACTGCCATTCACAGCTGCTTCAGTTCTAGAATCGTGAATTCCAGCATCTCACTCTCTGAAAACAACCTGTCATTGAAAAGCCAAAGCCTTTAGTGTTATCATCACTACACCTATTCTTTGACCTCAATGAGCTTAGCTTTAGCTAAGTTAAAGCTAGTTAGATTGGTCCTGATAAAGCTGTATTTCTAACCCTTGCTAGTTACTAGCCCAATGTAAAATATAAAGAAACTCTTTTTCCTACCTTGTTTTAATTTTTTTAATGCTTTTTTTTTTTTTTTTTATTTTTGAGAGGGAGACAGAGCATGAGCAGAGGAGGGGCAGAGAGAGAGGGAGAGAGAGTGAGTCCCAAGCAGGCCTCTCACTGTCCGTGCAGAGCCCAACGCAATGTTGGAAGCCACAAACCACAAGATCATGACCTGAGCTGAAATCAAGAGTCAGACGCTTAACTGACTGAGCCACCCAGGGGCCCCTTTCCTGCCTAGTCTTAATACATTTGTGTAATAAGTTAAAGATAAGGACTTCTGTGCTCATGAACAGCACCAGCATTTCCTTTCCACTTGAAAATACCTAAAGAATTCTAAAGTCAAACTGAAAAGTATTATTAAATCCGCCTTGAGCTAAGTGCAAAAATGGTTGGAATATGGCCTAAATAATAGTATAGATAATTGGTGCTCAAAGTGTGGTCTGCGGATCCCTGTGGTCACCAAGATACTTTTAGGAATCCACACTTTCAAAGCTAGTTTTATAAAAATATTAAGATGTTAGCTGCCCTTTTTACTATGTTGACATTTGCACCAATGGTGCAAAAGTGATGTGGGTTAAAACAGCACAATCAAGGCAGTGCCCCCAACCTGTCCTCATAGTCATTGTGTTCTTGGTCATCAGGCCCTCAGAGCTTAAATAAAAAGACCAGTTTCATTTAAGAATACCTTTGAAGAAACAGTTAAAATAATTGTATTTCAACCCTTGCTTACATGTCTTTAATATTTTGTATGATGAAATAAAAAGTATATTTAAAGAACTTCTGCATACCAAAGAAGGCTGTGCATCTCAGAGAAGAGCCTGTGTGATGGAGTTGTGAACTGAACTAGTTGATTTTGTCACAAAATACCATTTTATCTGCAAGAATGACTTCTAGACAAACTCTGGTTATTCAGATCTGGGTATTTGGCAGACATTTCCTCAAAATAAGCTAAGCGAACCTGTCACTTAGGTAAACAACTGGCAGTATGTTTGCCAATGACAGACTTCGAGATTTCAAATAAAGATTAGAGTCTTGGAAGACTTGTGCCAATGACTAAGAGCTTGACAGCTTCCCAATAGTTGAAGACTTTTCTGATGAGATTGGTGACCATATTAACAACTATGATTTTTCGATATTATATAATGAAATTTGTCAACATTTGGAAGATCTGCATAACTCAGTAAATCATTCTTTTCCCAATGACCAATGCATGATGTTATAAAATTATGCATATAACTAAAAGATCCATCTAAATAGTGAGAAAGACCAATGGATCTTAAAGTAACAGAATATGAAAATTTTATATGGTTGTAGATTCCACATTGTACTAAACTTTGAGAAACTACAATGTGCTAAGTTTTGGGTATGATATAAAAAAAATCCACAATTATTTGGAAAGGATTTTAAAGTTCTCCTCCCTCTTCCAACTATATATCGTGTGAGGCCAGATTTTCTTCATATATTCAACCAAAACAATGCAACAGATTGGATACAGAAACAGATATGAAAATCTCGTTGCTAAGGCATATATTAAAGAGGGTTTGCAAAAATGTAAAACAGTGCCAATTCTCTCAATGTAGATTTTTTTCATTATAGAAAATATATTCACTTTTCAAAAAAAATCTGTTATTTCTGTTAACATTTAATAGGTTTACCATTTTAAATGATAAGTAAATATATATTTTTTTAAATGTCTCGGTTTTATTTTCAAATACACTAAATATCGGTGGATATAACCACATGCAAGCTCTTTGGGTACTCAGTAACGTTTAAGAGTATAAAGAGATCCTGAGACAAGAAAGTTTGATAAAGCTAGGTTAGCTGATCATAGTGAGAGAGGGACAGTTTTACTCATGCTGAACTGCAGGTACACAGAAGACAACATGTTTTGTGACCTTTAATCCCAAGAAATATAAGCAGTTTTGTTACTTATTGATTAAAATATGCCTTACAGATTTCAGCCAAGGAATTTTCAAAGAGATCCAGCATTTTATCAGTCAGAGTTCTTTGGCTGAAAGCAACAGAAACCAGCAAGGGCAGCTGGATCCATTGTGTAATGAGTTACCCACAATTTACCCGCTTAAAGCAACATGTAATTATTATCTCACAGTTTCCATGCAGTTTTAGAATTCAGGGAAGGTTGTTTCTTCTAAGCCAGGAGAAGGATCTCTTTCTTATGAAGATAGTCATTCATATAAAGGGATCAGGTCCACCAAGGATAATCTCCCTGTTCAGTTGATTAGGGACTTTAAAAAAAAATTTTTTTTAACGTTTATTTATTTTTGAGACAGAGAGAGACAGAGCATGAACGGGGGGAGGGCCAGAGAGAGAGGGAGACACAGAATCCGAAGCAGGCTCCAGGCTCTGAGCTGTCAGCACAGAGCCCGAAGCGGGGCTCGAACTCACGGAGTGAGAGATCATGACCTGGGCCGAAGTCGGACACTTAACGGACTGAGCCACCCAGGCACCCCTAGGGACTTTAATTACATCTGTAAAATCCCTTCACCTCTGCCTTTTGAGGTAACATAATCATGACAGTGAAAACCTATCACCTCTGCTGTATTCTATTGATTAGAAGCAAATTACAAGTCCTGTCCATTCTCAAGAGGAGGGAGTTATACAGTGGCATATCATGGGGGTATCATGGGGGGGGGGTATCATCTTAGAATTCTGCCTACCATAACAATAGAAACAAACAAGAAATTTATTGGAAGGAAACGAAGTAGCCACACAGTCAAAGGAATGGCTAAAAACAAATAAAAAAACAGCCTTAGAAAGGGCAAAAAGCCCTTTTTCCATTTCCTAAGAGCTATCAGAGACTTTGGTATCAAGAAGACAGGTATTAATTGACTAGATTATCTAGTCAACATGCCACCGCTAAATGAATCAACTCTATATATATATATATATATATATATATATATATATATATATGTTTGTTTTTATATATTTTATATTTACCTATTTATATATCAACTTTTATGTATCAATATGCATGTATTTTATAATGATGTGTGCCTTCATGCAAAGTTAAAGTTCTACCCCTTGGCTAAGTGGGACAGAATGTCTTGAGTGATAGCCTCATAGAGACTACCCAGAGTGGAGGGAGAGATGCTACCTCAAAAGGAGGTTTTGATCAGTAGAAGAGATGCTGGAAGGCCAACATGCAAATATCTACTAGTCATCATAACCAAAGATATCATAACTTTTCAAAAAGCAAAGGTAGGAAAATATTATCCTTCAATATATATTTATAATGTAAAACGTGGCAAAATCTTTTATACTTATGAGCTCAGGTTTTGAAAATTCTTTCAAATAGGTAATTATTATATATCTCCATTGACATGCTTTTTGACGACACAAAGTAGTTTTGCTGTGGTATTTTGAATATTTCATTTATTATTTATATGGAAGAGGGGCAGTTAGCTATTTGTGTTTTTAAACAGAAAGGTACTTTAGGGATTATTTGTTCACTATATTAGTTCATCTTGGTCTTAATTCCAATGTTACTTTTATCCTATATTTGAGATTGTATCTCCCACTCCAATTTTCTAGCCTTAACTCTTCCATCATTCCAAGAGCTTCCAAAATCATTCTTCCATTATCAAGGAGACAGATGTTCATATTCTTCTGAGACCAGCTTCTAAGAGGGAATCACAAGATTGACTTTCACCACTGCTTATACAAAGTACAGTTTCAAGTATCCCCCCCCCCCCCCCCCCCCCGCCAAGTGTTTGGCTGGAGTCAACCTTTCCTTTAGCATGCAAAGAGCATAGGTTAGCCCCCCTTTCCAGGTTCTGTGAAGTCAGAATTTGCACCCAAGTTTCCAAGGATTCCTGTCGGGCTTCCATTCTCCTGCTTATTTCTCATTCTGAATTCCTGCTCCCATGGGATCCTTCACCTGCCTGCTAATTCCTCACCACCTGTGCTGGCTGCTCTTTCCAGACACTTCCCAGACACTGCTCCCTTTATGAAGAGTACCACTAACATAAATATATAGCAGACCCTTCCTAAAGTTATAGGGAAACAGAGATTACAGCACAAAATGGGAAGTTTTTTGTTTTTTGTTTTTAATTTCACTTAACTGTTCTTGCCTCATCATCCACAGCACAGATTTTTTTTGGTTCCCATTCCTTCTCCCACCAATGTATTCATGCCCTTTCTCTCCCCTCTGGAATTCCTCTTCCTCTGGTTCCCTTCTTTCCTCCTCCTCCTCCTCTTTCTTTTTCTTACCTATCTCTCTCTTTCTCTCTCTCTCTCTCTCTGGTAGAGTGGGTGAGAGGTGATGGTTCTCATGATTAAACGTGCCCATGCTTCCCTTTCCTGAAGACAAAACAAAACAAAAAAAAAGATCTCCCTGGGAAGGTTCCTGCCATTCTTTTTCCTCTGAATTACAATTCTCTACGTGCAATATTATCACTTTACATTTTATTAGCATTATTTTTTTTCTCTGTGTAAGCTTTTATTGAGAAGAGCTTATACGTGTTAAAAATACTTCTAAAAACATCTAGACCAACACCAATTCCAGCACTGATGTGAAGAAAAATGCACCAGAGAGCAGTGGTTTCAAACATCTGCAGAGACTGTATTTGTACAGTATGGTGTTTTTGCTTTTGTTTTTGTTTTTTTGATGAGAAGAGGAAGTAAGAGCCTATATAGTTGGAAAGGATAACTGAACTGTGTCATTACTCACAGACAAAAGGTGTACTTTCTCTAAAGTGCTACGAATTTCATTGAATCTTTACAGGCCAGTTTTGCAAATGCCATCTTGAATTTGTACTAAAGAAAGATCAAGTTATGTATGTATTACATCTATAAGTGTATGTGTGTGCACAGAGATAATGGGTGACGTTCAAGTATGTATGTAAACATACGCTAAAATGCATCTCCCCAAATCTCTCCACGTCTTGTTTTTTCTTCCTCTAATATTACTGTGACTTTTTACTTTATATTTGACAGAAATCTAAAAATACTTTCTCAAGAACATGAAGGAGAAAATTCTTAAAATTGTAGATTTATTTCACCTAGATAATCTGCAAATTTGTGGCTTTTGTTTATGTGTATACACTACTATATTTCCTGTCCTTCTCTTGGGCGGGGGGGGCGGGGGGAAACTAAGATTGCTCTCCTCCCTCCTCTTGTCTCTCCAGCTGAATCCCTTTATTTTTTTAGTCTCACATACTGAGGTGTTTTGCAGACTTCACTGCAACCTGATAATATTCCCAACGTTTCCTTTGATGTTTATATTCTGAGTTGCTTTTCAAAAAAAAAATATATATATATATGTATAATGTAAAATCCTTTCTTTCCTTCCTGTGCCAGCATTTGAAGTGAAAAACAAACAGTCTCCTTTTTCTTGCTGTGTGTCCCAGCAGCGGGACATGTGTAGCTTGGGGGGGGTCTGTCCTTTCTGTTTTTCATTCCTGAGAAGGTACCTCAGCTGCCCCAGGGAGTGGCTGGTTCTTGAGAGAATGGCTGCTGGGTGTTAGCGGAACCCCCTGGGGCGTGCATCAGAGTGGCGTGGAAACTCCTCTTCCTTCCCAGAGTCTACAGAGAAATCACTTCAGTCAATACACTCAGTGCCAGAGGAAAAGGGCAAATGGAGGTGGTGGGGGGGTGGGGGAGCAACATCTGTTCTTGGAGTGTTGAGTCAGACGGTTCAGCATGGACATGACTCTGGATATCTTTGTGCCTTCCTTTCAGTGCACAACTTTTCATGTTACACAAAAGGATTCACACAGATTTTCAGGATTTCTGTGCACTGGAGAGGAAAAGTCTGTGTAAGTTTGAGGCCTTACCCTTGGCACCTTTATGCCATTAGAACTAGGTAGCTTAAAATAACAGATAACATGTACTAACTAAAATAAAAACTTTTCCTTAAAATCGTATTATCATTAATCAACTGTCCTTCTTGACTTCTGAACATCATTATGCTAATAAATTTACCCGGTACTCTACACATGCTAAAATTATGCATTCTGGAGCTAGCATGTTATTTTTAAATGCTTTTAAAGTTCCATAGAAGTTTACATTCAATAATTGCCCTAATTTAGTCGATGCAACAGAAATGGGCATCTCTGTGGTCCCATGGGTCAGTGACAACACAGAACTATTTCCCCATGAGCAACCCATGTCTCTCCACCTACTGGGCTCTAGTCCTGTTCATATACTCAAATCATGGTAAAGAAATATGGAATTAGAGTCACCATTACAACCCTAGAGATCTCCTTAAACTCTTAATAGTGCACTGAATTGAACTTTCCTGTTTAACCACCAGGCCAGTAGACTGGTATCATTATACTCGGATCACTTTCTTTTTTTTTTTTTTTTTTTTTTTTTTTTTAATTTTTTTTTTTCAACGTTTATTTATTTTGGGGACAGAGAGAGACAGAGCATGAATGGGGGAGGGGCAGAGAGAGAGGGAGACACAGAATCCGAAACAGGCTCCAGACTCTGAGCCATCAGCCCAGAGCCTGACGCGGGGCTCGAACTCACAGACCTCGAGATCGTGACCTGGCTGAAGTCGGACGCTTAACCGACTGCGCCACCCAGGCGCCCCACGGATCACTTTCTTTTAAGAAAAGACAAAAGTATTCCAAAGGTGCAAATTAAGTGTAGCAGAGGACAGTGGAGAAAAAGCTACTTTTATCTTTTCTACGTTTGGGTAACGGTTAACAGAATCAATTTGGAATTAGTGAGATCAGGTTCAAAACCCTGCTTTGCCTCTTGGATGGCTCCATTTAAAAAAAGTTAATCTCTATAAATTCCCTTATCTATAAAATGAGTATAACGGTCATGCGGAAATAAAAGAAAACTAACCAAATGAGAACAAGCAAAATTTATTCTGAGAGCTTGTTGTAGCAAGGGAGTTAGCCCCGGTCACTTGCAGAAACAGGCATAGGAGCTGGAAAGCCTTAGAGTGGAAAAGGGGAAGAAGAAGAAGGCTTTATGTGTGTCCTGACTGGGGGCTGTTGGCTTGGAGAAGTTGTAGGTGGGCTCATTAGAAGTGGGGTATCATGTGTGGTTGGTGAGCAGCACATACTTGGCTTCCTCTAAGTTGGAAACAGGGACAGAAATTAGAGAAGCTGCCAGTTGTTACTCTGGACCAGCTGTTACAGAAAAAAATTATAGTTCAGCTTCCTGGATTGTTACTAGAGATACCAACTTGAGTTCCTGCATATCTGATTTATAGCAGGTTGGCTTTCTGGTTGGTTTATTGCAGATAAGGGTTTGGGTTCCCCGGCAGGCTGCTGCAGGGGATAGGTCAAAGTTCTGTTTTTATACATGCTCTAGCCATTGCCCAGTTATCCAGTCTCTCAATTGTATCATTATGGTGTTACCGTGTAGCACATGCTCAATAAATACAAATACAGTCTCTGAATTTTTCTTCACATCAGTGCTGGAGTTTGGATCAGAACTGAGTGGATGTGGGAGAAGTCAGATTGTGCTGGCATAACTAGGTACTTCCCTGCGGAATTAGGTCAGAGTCAGAATGGCTTATCAGTTGTAGGCAAAACACCGGTGGAGTCGTGAGAAGAATCTGAAATTGTCTATCCCATTCATTTCACTTCTAGTAACTGTCCAAGCCCAAAAGTAACTCTGGGGTCTTAATAGGTCTTTAAATGCATCCTGAGTTTAGGATGTATTCTGGGGATACAAATGAGCATAAAGCCTCTCGCAGGTGTTAGAAATTCTATAACCAGAACTCTCATGTGATGAGAGACAAGGCACCTTATCCTGAACAGGTAGGTGTCTGTTCCTCATTGTATCCCCAAGATCTAGCACAATGCCTGAAACATAGTATATACTTAGCCAGCAGCTGAATGAATGAGTGAGTGAGTGAGTGAGTGAGTGAGTGAGTGAATGAATTTCCCAACTTAGATCAAGTAGCTATTATGAAAATAATAGGTGTCACCTTGCCTGCTATGTAATTTAGGTATTCCTGTGTGTTCTTTTTTTTCACCAAAACTCCTAACATCTGATTGAGCCAAAAATAATCAAACGATTGGTCACAGAATATACAATGACAGGCAAAATCAAGCATGACTATTTTGGTTCCTTGTACCCCCCAAATCCTGAATTCTGGAAAGGAAGTGCGAATGGACACATCAAGTGGAATTTTAAAGCAGTGTTCAGTGAACAGGAACCATGACTCGAAGTAGCTTCTTATTAACATCCGTGTGAAGTGGTACCAAGTTTGAACATTTAAAAATGTTACAGTTATTCAAGTGATTTCACAGATATATATTCCAAGCCAGTTGGTTCACACAGCCTTTTGGAGACCATCCATGTCAATGTGACAGGCTGAGCTTCTTGCCTTTGGTGTGGCAGAGTCCCTGGAGACAAGGATTTCAGAAACAAGAGACATGGCTTAGCATCCAGCCACCACTGGGGTGCACTTGACCACACATGTTTTATCCATTCATTTGTTCATTGATTCATTCGCTTAAATGACATTGATGGGCCATGTAGAGTTTATTAGGCAGTAGGGATAAAAAGTTAATCTACCTTCCCCTCCCCCAAAGAGCTCAAGGCTCTGACATGAGATCACAGATGAACACAAATGCAGTAGCTAGAGACAGGATCTGACAGAATGTATTCATTCGGTTAGAATATATAAAGCACAAAAGGATGGCTAAGGTCTTTGCCCTTGAAGAACTTCAGCTCTTGTACAGCAGAAAACCCGTGTACACAAATATACAAAATAGAACGTGGTAAATGGAGGCAGGCCCTTAGAAGACAGGCAAGAATCCAGACTTGGGAATTCTCCTATCTTCCTTCTCCTTAGCCCCACATCTTTATTACACCTTCATTTTTGATTGATAAATAGACATAGGTGTTTGCCCTAGATATGAAGCAGGTTAGCAGTAAATTGGGTTGGCTTATAAATTATGAAATAATGGTTCACATTTAGAACTAGACAGCAGAGGTCAGACGGTGTAACAGGAACCTTAATAATTTGAAATATATTCTATGCCTGGCCACAGTAAAATGAACCAAGAGTGGATTTAACATTCCAGTAAACACTGTGAAAAGCATGTAAAACATAGGTGATTTGACTGGATAGTTCATGTCAATTAACATTGTAAAAGAGAGTTTAAAATGGAGTTAGTATTTGTTTAAATAGCATAGTAACTGGAGGAGAGAACAGAGTGCCTCTTTTTCTCTGTTATAGTGATTGATATTAAATGAGTAGGGCTAGGAACTTGTCCCAAACGCAGCTTTGATGGACTGTGTCTTTCTGATAGCTTGCACTTTGTTGTACAAAACCTGTTATGTTTCTTCTGATATTATATAGCTACAACACATAGTTTAATATAGACATGAAGTATTTTTTTTAGATCTCTAAGTACCATTATTTTAAAGATAAATGCCTAAAATCTTTGTTGCTCTTTAATAGAATTCATTGTACGTTATCAGAAAAAGAATAAATGTTGTTTGTGATTTGCTGTGCTTCTGACACAGAATAAGATCTGATGGAGAGAATTGTACAGGGAAAGCATCAGCCTTAATTCAGAGTTAACCCTTCATAAAGGCCTAACTGCCCATTTCTGAATAATATATCTGTCTATGTCTATATCTATATCTATATATCTATATCTTTATCTATATCTATATCTTTCTATCTAGAGACTGTCAATTTATTGGCATAGGTCATGATCAGTAAAGTCTGTTATAAAATAAGGATTTCCAATTCATCATATTGATTTATATATAATTAACCTTCATATTAACCTTTTTAAAAAATATAATTTCCCATGTGGTTCAAGAATAATTAGCTGGTATATGGCAATGACTAAGCTCCTGGAATCTCACTACATGAAGTAACTAACTAACTCTGAGTCTTTTCTTTGGATGGATACAGTTAACAAATACTATGTCTGATCACTGACAGTAGCAAATCTTGCTGTCCTACGTGTATTTTTACATATACACCATCATAATATTGTGGTACAAAAAATAATTTGTGCTACGGTTTTGTAGTAATTTCTCAGTGTTAATCTATGAAACAATTGTCTTTTTGGTGGACTGAATTAATGATGTTGAATTGGTCTCGTTTTAATCAGGCCTTGCTGTTAAAGACTTTATACATTCCAGCTATTTTGTTTCCATGCAGTTTCCTGGTTGAATAAAAGGTTGAGATAGGGTTGTTTGGATGAGAAATAGAAATCTCCAACCTTATTTCTAAGGTCTGCTTGAGTGAGTCTGAATAAGTCTTTGAATCCATATGAGTGGCAGACTGTATCTTATTAGAAGAAATTAGGGCACATTGATGTATATATAACACTGGGGTTATGCAACATATTTATTAATCATTGGTATGCTATTCTATGCAAATATCTGTTCATATACTTGCACTATATTTTTAAAAATCCTTTAAATAGCTATTCGTTTCAAATTTTGGTTTTGGGAAGCAGGAAAACAAAGAAAAAATAACTTTTCAAAGCTTTAGTTATTTATTAGAAAAGACGTGTCCCCGTTCCACCTCTATCGATACATGCGTTATTATGGGTAACACCTGTGAACTCAGATGCTGGCAGTAAATAATGTACAAAGTCTCTCAATCAAAATTACCTTCATGCAAATGGGAGGTCCTGGAAGTTCAGACTGAGGCTTAGGCTGGACTGAAGCCATGCTCTGCAGTGTCCTGTGTTAGCCACATTCTGTTATTGTTAGAAATGAGAATTCGTAAGTAAGCAGATTATTTTATGTATTTTTTAAGTAAAAAAAAAAAAGTCATAGGGACAACATAGGCTTACATTAAACATGGGGACTAAGGTACAAAATATGATCTGGAATTAGAACACAATTAAATCCCCTATACTTGCATTTCTGTTACCACTTATATCTGAATCAGTGGGGTACTCATTAAAATGCATCTACTTGGGCCCTGCCCCAGCTTTCTAAATCAGAATCTCAGAAAATGGGGTCTGGTAAAAGAGCCATTTTAGCCAGCTTTCCAGATGATTCAAATGCCCACTACACTTTGTGAAACACCCCCTGATTTTTTGTTCATTGATTAAATGAATCGGTTCTTCAGTCTGACTCCTTCATTCACTGATTTAACAATATTTATCAAGCCACTTTTCATTGCATAGTATTGGGCTAGTTAGCATGTAAGCAATAATGCAATATAAAATACATCTCTGGCAAGTGTTTTACTACCTAATTAGGGTGACAAGGTGTACCCTCAATATCTATTAATAAATAAGCACAAGGTATTTGGATTCAGGGCCAAAGTAGTATTAATTGTATAGGATATAACATCCAGAACAAGGGAAACATCATTCTGTTCTGGTCAGATGACACTTGGAATAATAATCTCTCTCATTTATTACCTTATTTGATAATTAAAACTGCTCTGTGAAGTAGATAGAATATTATTTCACAGAAGAGAAAAAAAATTGAGTCCTAGAAATGAACTCTGCTCTGCTGCTAATTCCTACATCAGTCTTCTCACTGTGCCTCTATTACACCTCACATAATTTTTTGTTGCTGTACTTAAGCTGAGACAGTTCAGAGATAGAAGAGTTTACCAGTAATGAATACTTTGGTTGAAAAACAGACAAAGGAAATAATTCCAAATAACTAAAACTTCCTCCTATCTCTGTATTTTATGTTCAGCTACCAAGACATCAAGCAAGGATTTTGTTCATTAAAATTTGTGGGAGAAGTCTTGCATATGGTGAATGTGTTAGCAGAAAATATTAATGATTATGATGGTTCATTTTATGTGTCAATTTGGCTGGACCACAGAAATAAATTTGTGAGGGTAGTCCCAAGATCCTTGAAGACCTAAGTGGTTATTCTTCTCTGTAGTCCAGAACTTACAGTGAGGACTGCTGTCACTAAATTGGAAAACCTAAATGCGTTGAAGATCCTCGCATGGCTGGAGTCAAGTGTTGACCCTCCATTGCCAAAGTCAAGGTGGTCATGGTTCCATAATGGACAGCAGAATGAAGCATAAATCAGAATATAATCTGACTTATAGAGTGCTAGGGCATTGACTGGTTGATCATGGTGTTCCTAGAAGTGAAATATATGGGAAGCCTACTAAATTCTTGCTTGATCTGTATAAGCAGAAAAGTTCTAGGTCAACTTGAACAGAAGTCTAACTTGAATCATTAAAACAAAGTTATGACCTCTGAATCAATTCCCAGATGCAAGCCAATTTACAGATGCAGAATGAAGGGGGAAGCCAGGCCCCCTTGAAACAGGACAACTGTATATTGCTAAAAATGCATTTTGTTAATCTTTTTCCCTGCCATCCCCAAAGGGACCTACAGTCTTTAACCAGGTTAACTGTACGCTGGGGAAAAAGAAAATAATGAGAACTTTTGGGGACTACCGGACAGTGGCTCTGAACTGACACTAATTCTAGGAAACCCAAAATGCCCCTGTAGTCCATCAGTCAGAATAGGAGCTTATGGATATCAGGTGATCAGGGGAGTTTTATGTTAGAACCATCTCGCACTGGGCTCAGTAGGTGTCTGTACCCATTTTTCCTCAGTTCAGAAAGTCATAATTGAAATAGATATACCCAGTAGGTGACAGAATCCCCGCAGAATCCCTGACCTGTGGAGCAAGAAAGGCCAAGTGGAAGCCACTAGAACTGCCTCTACCTAGTAACATGGTAGACCAAAAGAAATACCTCATTACTGGAGGGATTGCAGAGATGAGTGCCACCATCAAAGATTTGAAAGGTGCCGAGGTGGTGATTCTTACCACATTCCCATTCACCTTGACTATTTGGCCTGTGTAGAAGACAGATAAATTTTGTAGAGTGACTATGGATTATCATAAGCTTAACACAGTGGTGACTCATTGATTGCAGCTGTTACACCAGATGTGGATTCATTGCTTGAGAAAATTAACACATCTCCTGGTATCTGGTATGTAGCTACAGATCTGGCAAATGCTTTGCTCTTCATACATGTTAATAAAAAAAAAAAACAGAGCAATTTGCTTTCAGCTGGCAAGGCCAGCAAGACATCTTCACTGTCCTATCTCAGGGATATATCAACTCTGCAGCCCTATGCCATAATTTAATTTGCAGGAATCTTAATGACCTTTCCCTTCCATAAGCTATCATTTTGATCCATTACATTGATGGCATTATGATGATTGGACCTAGTGAGCAAGAAGTAGCAAGTACTATAGACTTATTTGTAAGATATCATTACCAGAGGGTGGTAACTGACAAAAATTTTATTGGTAAAGTCCAACAAAACTTCAGGAATCTTCTATCTCTTTGGGGGTTTAGGGGGCCAGTGGTGTAGGGCACATTGAAATATCCCTTCTAAGATAAAGGATAAGTTGTTGCATCCGGTCCCTCCTGCAACCAAACAAGAGATATGATGCCCTACTGAGCCTCTTTGGGTTTTGGAGGCAACAATATCCTTTTTTGGGTATGTTATTCTGGCCCATTTAGTGAGTAACCCCAAAAGCCGCCATTTTTTGATGGGTCCCAGAATAAGAGAAGGCTCTGCAACAGGTCCATGTTGCTGTGCAAGCCACTCTGCCACTTGAGGCATATAATCCAGCAGATCCAATGGTCTTTGAAGTGGCAATGGCAGATAAGGATGCTGTTGGGAGCCTTCAGCAGGCCTCTACTGGTGAGTCATAGCACAGACTCTTAGGATTGAGAGTAAAGCCCTGCCATCCTTTATGGATAACTATGTTCCTTTTAAGAATCAGCTTTAGGCCTACTACTGGCCTTAGTGTAAACTGAACACCTAACCATACCACTAACTTATCATGCAACTTGAGCTGCCCATCACGAACTGGATCTCATCTGACCCACCAAGCCATAAAGCTGGGCATGCACAGCAGCACTTCATCATCAAATACAAGTTTTACATATCTGATCAGGCCCAAGAAAGCCCTGAAGACACAAGTAGACCCATGAAGAAGTGGCCCAAATGCCCATGGTCCCCACTAGTGCTACACTACCTTTTTTCTCTCAGCCTGCATCTATGACCTTGTGAGGACTTCCCTATAATCAGTTGACAGAAGAAGAGAGAGATGTAGGTACCACCCAAAGTGAACAATTGCTTCTCTCTGGGACATCCCCAAAGGATAGTGGTGAAGGGAAATCCTCTCAGTGAACAGAATGTCAAGCAGTGAACCTGGTTATTCACTTTGCTTGGAAGGAGAAATGGCCAGATGTATAACTGTATACTGATTTATGACCTGTGGCCAATGGTTTGTCTGGATGGTCAGGGACTCAAAAGAACATGATTAGAACACGAAAGAACATTGACAACAAAGAAGTCTGGGGAAAAGGTATGTGGGATGAGCCAAAATGTGAAGATACCTGTGCACCACGTAAATGTTTACCAAAGAGTGGCCTTGGCCAAGGAAGATATTAATAATCAAATGGATAGGATGACCACAGCTACCCCTTTATCCCCCAATAGACTCATAAACAAAGTGGTCATAGTGGCAGGGATGAAGGTTATGTGTGGGCTCACTAACACGGACTTATGCTCACCAAGGCTGACTCGTCCACAAATACACTGGTGAGTGCCCAGTTTGCCAGAAAAGGAGACCAACACTGAATCCCCAGGTGATAAGCCAGCTACCTAGAAGCAGATTGATTACAATGGACTACTTCCATCATGGGTCGGTGTTTTGTTCTTGCTGAAATAAAGGATGTGGATTTGCCTTCCCTGCATGTAATACTTCTGCCAAAACTACCATGAACAGACTTATAGAATGCCTACCCACCATCATGGTATTCCATACAGCATTGCTTCTGATCAAGGAACTCAGTTCAGAGCAAATGAAGTGTGGCAATAGGTTCATGCTCATAGAATTCACTGGTCTTGTCATGTTCATCACCATCCCGAACCAGCTGACTTGACAGAATGGTGTAATGGTCTTTAGAAGACTCATTTATAGTGCCAGTTATGTGGCAGTACCTTGAAGGACAGGGGCAAAATTCTCCAGAAGGCTGTATATGCTCTGAATCAGCATCTAATAGATCGTGCTATTTTCTCCCATAGCCAAGATTCACAGGTCCATGAGTTAAGGGGCAGAAATGAGAGTGTCACCACTCACTATTACCCCAATGACCCACTATCAAAAATTTTCTCCCTCTCCCCATGACCCTGTGTTCTGCTGGCTTAAAAATCTTAGTTCCAAAGGGAAGAAAGGTCCTACCAGGAGACAGAACAATGATTCAATTGAACTGGAAGTTAAGCCTGCTGTCTGGCCACTTTGAATATCTCATGCCTCTGAATCAACAAGCAAAGAGGGGAGTCTCTGTGCTGGCTGGGGGAGTATTGATCCTAACTACCAAGAGGAAACACATTGGAGGTAAGGAAGAGTGTGTCTGAAATATAGGCGATCCCTCAGGGCATCTCTTAGCATTATAATGCCCTGTGATCGAGGAGCCAAGATGGCTGAACAGCATGGAAGTTTTTTGTGTGTCTCGCGTCTATGAAATACAGCCAGACCAACACTAAACCATCCTACACACCTAGAAAACTGATTGGAGGATATAATGCCCTGTGATCAAGGTCAATGAAAAACTACAATGACCCAATTCAGAGAGGACTGCTGATGACCCAGACGCTTCAGGAATGAAGGCTTGGGTCATGCCCACCAGGTAAAGAATCCTGGCCCACTGAACTGCCAACTGAAATGTAGTTACAAATACCATGTGACTAGTTACAGAAATGATGACTGTAGTTGTCATGATTATTTTTGTTGTTTTGTTATGAATACATTTGTGTGTCTGTGTAAAACAAATGTTTTCCTCACTATCTAATCCTCTTATGTGAAATAAGATATATTAATTTTATATCTTAGTATTTAACTGATTTCAACTTTATGTCATAGTATTTTAAGTTATAGGATATCAGAAAGAAGAGTAAATATTACCCAAAGACTTTGCATCGTCTTCTGGGGAAAGGGTTAGTATGTTTTAGTTGTATGCAGGATAGTTATATAATGTTGGGCAGAAGTATGAGTTTGCTATTGTCATTATTTTGGAAATTATGGTTTAAGGAGATTTGCGTGGGTGCCAAGTCAACAAGGGTGGACTAATGATGTTTAATTTTATATGTCAACCTGGCTAGACCAAGTGCCCAGATATTGGTCAAACATTATTCTAGATATTTCTATGAAGGCGTATTTGAATGAGATTAGCATGTTAACGAATGGACTTTGGGTAAAGCAGATTACCCTCCATAGTGTGAGTGAGCCTCATGCAATTACCTGAAGGACTCAATTGAACAAAGACTGACTTCCCCCAAGAAAGAATTCTACCTTTGGTCTTAAACTGCAACTCTTCCTTGAGTCTCCAGCCTGCAGATTTTGGATTTACCAAGCTTCCATAATCTCATGAGACAGTTTCTTAAAATTCCCTCCCCACTCCCACACACACATTTTTCTCCCCATCTCCCTTCCTCCCTCCCTCCCTCTCTCTCTCTTTCTCTCTCTCTCTCTCTCCCCTCCCACTTATTTCTCTCCTCCCTCTCTATCTCTATTTTTCTCTTCCTCTGTCTGCTGATGGATGGATAGATAGATAATCTATGTCATGTCATCTTAAAAAAAAATAGTCTTTAGTTCTAAGCAGAGCATGAAAAAGTAGGTTAGCTTACTATCCATTCAGTTGGGTTCCTTTGGTCATTGTGTTAATAGATCAACTATTCTTTTATTTACAACCCCACCAATTTATAATTAATCAAGACAAAATAGGAAGCATCAAGATTTCCATTTGATTGTGACTCTTGATACCATTTTAGAATATTCACATGTTGCCTATTGTTTGACTTACCTATAAGTAATAATAATGGTACTATGCATTTTTATAATGCTTTACCATTTAGGAAGAATGTTTACATTTTAATTATTCACACCTAACCCAGTAGGTCCCATATTGTAGGCTGTCTACACACCTATTTAATCAATTATGATGAAATAATGAGTTTAGGTCATATTTTTCCTTTTTCATCTTTGTTAAGTTTGGAGGGCTTTTTGGAACACTTACTAATGAGCTAAGCACAAGGAAACTAAGAAGAATGTGTTAAGGTGATTAGTAAATTTTGTCTTTCTAAAGCCAGCCTGGACTGTCCTTCCCCCTTCAGAACTCTTTCCAAATTGGTTTTTCCTGACTATGGCTCATTGCTAATGTGATTAGTGAGGCTGTGCCCCCAACAGTTGCCCACAATACCCCTGGGGGTTAGTATGTCCCCATCAAGAACTTAAAAGTTCTCGCAGAAAGACTTTATATAACAAGCCCACAGTGAAAGGTATCTAAGTTTATTGCTGAATTGTGGAAACTAAAGATAAATAAAAAAGAAAGAATTCTGATGAAAACTCTTTTTTTCCTACTAAGTACTTGAAAGCAGATATGTGACTTATATACAGACTCTTAAGGCTTGGATTAATGACGTCTCTATAGTTTATTGTAAAAGGCCTGTCCATATTTTCACAAACATGTAAATGCCACAAATCAATAGCCTACCTCTATCCCCAAAGATGGGAAAATGAGACAGATACATTTGCTTCACTAAAAAGGTCTACTCCATAATTGGAGTAAGGTTGATAGGAATTATTGTCAAGTTATTTTACTTATCCCAAAATGTTCATCTCTCTGTTCATGTGTGTTTGTGTATGCATTAGGCTGCTCGAGCTACTATAATAAAATACCACAAACTGGGTGGCTTTAACAGACATTTATTTCTTATGGTTTTGGAGGCTGTAAGTCCATAATTGTGGTGCAGGCAAATTCAGTTTCTGGTGGGAGCTCTCTTCTTGGCTTGTAGACAACTCCCTTCTCTGTACCTACTTACATGGCCTTTCTTTGGTGCCTAATGTTTAAGGAGAGACTGTTCTTTGGTGTCTCTTCCTCTTCTTATTAGGATGCCAGTCCTGTCGAATTAGGGCCCCACCCTGATGATCCCATGTAGCCCAAACACCTTATATCCAAATGCCATCACAGTAGGTGTTAGACTTTGAACTTATGCATTTGGAGAGGACATAATTCAGGCCATAAATAGTGTTTAATGTAATTTTAGCTACATTTTTAAAAATATTTAAACACATTTTAAACAAATGAGGTTTGGGGGCACCTGGGTAGCTCAGTCAGTTGAGCATCTGACTCTTGATTTTGGCATAGGTCAAGACCCCAGGGTCATGGGATTGAGTCCCTCAAAGGGCTCTGTGCTGAGCTTGGAGCCTGCTTAATACTCTCTCTCTTCCTCTTCCCCTCTCCCCAGATTGTACTCTCTCTCTCTCTCTCTCTCTCTCTCTCTCTCTCTCTCTCTCTCTAAAAAAAAAAGAAAAATAAAATAAATAAACTAAGGAGGCTTGTTTTGCAAATTTCTTTGTACGTTTAGTGCCCACAGCAAAAGAAGAGCCTATAAAAATACCAGCTGCCATGACTTTCTGGGAACTTTTTCAAAGTATATATTATTAAATTACCATTTAAAATCATGGAAAGAAATTACAGACATGAAAAGAGACTCTTTCCCTTTAATCCTATCACACTATTATACAGCTACTGTCATTGATTTCACACACACACACCCCCATTCTTTCCCACAGGGGTTTGTAATGGACATTAATGATGCTTCGCAAGTTTGTTGTCTCCTTTTTTTCATTGAATAATATTTTGTAAATGCATTTATGTGATTAATTCAACACATTTATTGAAAGAATTTCAACTGTTCAATTTTGATGAAGCAGAACAACTTTCATTTACTGAGTTTTACAAAATAGCATCAATTTTCTTCAATAGATCAGCCCATATTACCAGGCTCATTGCCAACTGACACTCCATTTGCCTACATGAGATATATCTTAATACATATCATGTCTGAATTTTCACAAAGGGTAACAGAATTATCTATAGATGAGATTGGCTCAATTATTTATAGAATTATTAATATACAGTAACCAATACTAAATGGTTTTCCTTGGCTGATCTCCTGTTGGCCCAATTGCTATTCTTTCCAAAGTTTGCCCATAATCAGTTTAGATGGATAAAATTGAGAGGCTCAATCTATATGAAATGTGGGGTTCATAGTCTAACTTAAAGCACAGAGACCAGAAGAAATTTGGTTACATAAAAAGGGGGTAATCTTTCTCTGAAGAAATCTTCCTTCATCTTCACTTTGAGTACTATCAGAATTTGCCATGCGTGTAATTTGCTTGGGTAAATATACTTAGCCATGAAGGATTTAATATAGGTAAAATAGGGGTAGCAGTGGATCTTATTTGTGCTTAGCTTCACAAGCAGAAATTTAAGCCTTGAATCTTGATTTTTTAGTATGATGTGCTGCATATTATAAAATGAGAATTGAAGAAGGTCCAAGAACAATGATTCTCTGAAGAAGAGGCAATTTTTCCCGAGAGCACATTTAGCGAAGTCTAGACATACCTGGCTGAGGAAGAGCGATGTTATTACCATCTAGTGAGTAGAGGCCAAGGATGCAAGTAAAGACTTTACATTGTACCGGACAGCCCCCTCCCCCAAACATTTATTCATCTCTAAATGTTTATAGTGCCAAGACTAAGAAACCTTGGTTATGTAAGATTCCTGAGAGGCAAAGAAACTTGTTGGGTTTTTTTAATGTTTTTTTTCTGAAGGACTATCAAGAAATTTGGGCAAGCTTGTCTCCCTTACATTTCTGAATCTTAATTTTTTTATTTTCCAGAAGAACCATTCAAAGAATAATTCCCATATGCTGAAACCAGCAAAAATGTATATAACTTGGCACAACAATTATGATTCAGGATTTTCACATCTGTTCTCTAGAAATGAGAACAGCCTTATTTTACTACCAAAAGGATAGTAAAAACTAGCTATTTCTACTCATGACCATGGGAAATGATCTTAAAGAGAAAGCTCCAGAATAGAAAGGAAGAATCTAAGCTGCCTACAGCCTATTCACTGCTATTCCCAGTGCCTATCCAGTATCAGGCACGTAGTACGTGTCCAACAAACATGCACTGGCTGATTTTCATAGGCCCCCTCATTTATCATTCAAGCGTCATACATCCTACATTATACAGGATGATTCTGAAAGTTGTCAAAGTGGCTTAGGCTTCCCACAAGCCATATCATGAGCATGAGGGACAAGAAATTGTCCTTTGCTCTCTGCACTGGCAATCAGAAGATATGAAAGGCAAACCATGACCTGGTCAGCTGTCCTAAACCTATTACTCCTTGAAGAGTTGCATATCGTCCATTACTGAATGTAAGGTTATTTTAATTTTTAAAAGAATTTAATTATTTTAATGCATTATATTCAGGGTTAACAGTCCCTGGACCTTGCAAGTTTAATACCCAGAATAGAATTCAGGGAGCCAAATTTCATATAGGAGTTTCTGGGGCCAGTGTTAAGCCATATATTGAGAGTGGAAGCAACAAGTAGAGGAAACATCTCTGTTACAGCTTTGATCGGAGGATGAGGAATTCCCTGACATTTTTCAGAATCGCTTGTCTTGATCAGAGTCTTGGCCACACTCCTCGGCCACCTGCTCTTGACAATTGGGTAATGAGTGCCAGGAAATACTGTTTTATGTTTTGTTTTCCTGTCGGAGAACTCAGTGTTCTCTGCCGTGGTTTGGGTTGTATTTGAGAAGTAGTTGGACCAGACAGAACAGGCAAATTCTGTTCTTTGGGGACACATCAACCCTTCCTTTGTTCTATAAGAAATGGGCTCATTAGAAGTATATTACCTGCTTCCTGAAATTTTTTATCACATGCTACATCCAAAACTGTGTCTGGGATCAAAATATGTGAACAGTAATGGGGCACCTGCGTGGCTCAGTCAGTTAAGTGTCTGACTTTGGCTCAGGTCATGATTTCTTGGTTCATGAGTTTGAGCCCCACATGGGGCACTGTACTGACAGCTCAGAGCCTGGAGCCTGCTTCAGATTCTGTGTCTCCCTCTCTCCGCCCCTCCCCTGCTCAAGCTCTATCTCTCTCTCTTTCTTAAAAATAAATAAACATTAAAAACATGTTTTTTTATATCTTAACAGTATATTTGCATAGAAAGTAACCCTATCCAAACTCAGTTTCTCTTCTGTATTTCCCTGCCAACCAAACTCATTTATGCCTAATATACTAAAGGGGTATGATGCCAAAACATTTTTATATAAAAAGGAATTGGCAAGGGTCATCATCAAGTAGAGTTGCATTTGGGGAAAACAGTTTACTTGGCTGGATGGTTGATTGAGTTGTAAATCACCTCTTATTTCCAAAAGAGGATATTTAAATGCATAATACAGAGTACTTAAAATAAATGTCAAAGGGAAAAACCAGAAGTTATTAAGAGGAAAAACATATAATACAGTGACTGTATTAATAGCTAATACTTAGTATATACTATAGGAAACTAAGAGCTTTCTTTTTTTATTGACATTATTAACATACAATGTTATATTCATTTCAGATATACAATATAATAAATAATTCACCAATTCTGTACATGGCTTAGTGCTCATCATGATAAGTGTACTCTTAATCCCCTTTGTTTATTTCATCCTTCTTCCCACCCACCCACCCTCTGGCAAACATCAGTTTGTTCTCTGTATTTAAGAGGCTGGTTTTTTGCTTGTCTTTTTTTCCTTCTTTGTTTCTTAAATTCCATACATTAGTGAGATCACACGCTATTTGTTTTTCACTGTCTGACTTATTTCACTTAGCATTATAACCTCTAGGTCCATCCATGTTGTTGCAAATGGCAACATTTCATTCTTTTTATGGCTGAGTAATATTCCATTGTGTGTCTATACCACCTCTTCTGTGTTCATTCATCTGTTGATGGACACTTACGTTACTTCCGTATCTTGGCTATTGTAATGCCGAGTAAGGCTTCAGTAAATCTAGGGAGGCATGTATCTCTTCAAATTGGTGTTTTTGTTTTCTTTGGGTAAATACCTAATAGTGGAATTACTGGATCATATAGTAATTTTATTTTTAATGTTTTGAGAAATCTTTATACTGTTTTCCACAGTGACTGCACCAAATTACATTTCCACCAAGAGTGCACAAGGAGTCCATTTTCTCCACATCCTCACAACACTTGTTATTTCTTGTCCTTTTGATTCTACCCATTCTGACAAGTGTAAGGTGCTATCTCACTGTGGTATTGATTTGTATTTCCCTGAGGATGAGTGATGTTGAGCATCCCTTCATGTGTCTGTCGGCCATGTGAATGTCTTCTTTGGGAAAAGGTCTGTTTGGGTTCTCGGCCCATTTTTAATCAGATTATTTGGGATGTTTTGATGTATACTTGTATGGGTTCTCTATATATTTTAGATATTAAGCCCTTATTGGCTATATCATTTGCAAATATCTTCTCCAATTAAGTAGGTTGCCTCCAATTAAATATCTTTTGATAGTTTCCTTTGCTGTGCAAAAGCTTTTTTATTTTGGTATAGTCCCAATAGTTTATTTTTACTTTTGTTTCCCTTGCCTGAGGAAACATATCAAGAAAAATGTTTCTATGGCCAATGCCAAAGAAATTACCACCCATGTTTTCTTCTAGTTTATGGCTCAAGGTGTCATATTTAGGTCTTTAATGAATTTTGAGTTTATTTTTGTGAATGGTATAAGAAAGAGGTCCAGTTTCATTCTTGTGCATGTGGCTGTCCCGTTTACCCAGCACCATTTGCTGAAGAGACTGTCTTTTCTCCATTGTATATTCTTGTCTTCTTTGTCAAAGATTAATTGACCATATAAATGTGGATTTATTTCTGGGCTGTCTATTCTGATCTAGGTGTCTACTTTGTGCCAGTAGAATACTGTTTTGATTGCTGAGAGTTAAAAACAAATTTTTAATGTTTATCTTTATTTTTGAGAGAGAGAGGGGGGCAAAGTGCAAGTTAGGGAGGAGCAGAGAGAGGGGGATTCACAGAATCTGAAGCAGGCTCCAGGCTCTGAGCTGTCAGCACAGAGCCCAATGTGAGGCTCAAACTCACGAATGAGAGATCATGACCTGAGCTGAAGTCAGACACTTTACTGACTGAGCCACCCAGGCGCCCCTGATTGCTAACAGTTTTAATGTATTCACTCATATAATTCTTACCACAGCATTATTAAGTGGATGCTTTTGTTATCTCCATTTACTGATGAGCAAACTATAGCATAGAGAAATTCATAATTTGCCTGAGGTCACAGAGCTAATAAGTGGTAGAACTGGGATTTGATTTCAGATGGTCTTGCTTAGAACCTGTGCACTAAACTAGGATGTCATACTGCCTTCTGGACGTGGTGACATCACTTTCCTGAGTTTCAAGGCAGGCAAGACAAAACTCATCAATACTTTTCCCAACTGATAAAATCTTGAGAAAATCATTGGATACATTGCAGCATGAATAACATTATTGAACATGACCAAAATAATGATTGCTATTTTGCACCAAGTCCAAATGTGTTCTTCAAAATAGTATTTTTCACATCAGCCTTCAATAAGAGGGGTTTAAATAGGGACTCAGGGGATATAGCTAACATCATTTGAAATCCAGATTTCCTAAATTGAATAGTGTTGATGATTGGGTGTGATTTCTGTCACTGATCCCTATTTTATTTGCATTTTAACAGTCTATAATTATCTTGTTTGCATATTTACTTACTTTTGTGTTGTTGGCCTCTTCTGCTAAAGGGAATGCAAGGGTCTGTTTGCCTTATTCATCTGTTAATCTTTGGAACTTTGCACAGATGCCGGCATGATAGGTCCTCAAAATTACTTGTTGAGTGAATTCATGAGTGAACGAATCCTCCAAAGGCTAAGAGCTCTGCCCAAGAACAGCCTCAAATTCCTTACAGTATAAACTATGTCTATAATTACAATTTGTAAGTTATGACTATGAGAAGTTAAGGAGTTTGTTGAGGAGTTACTGGCAGAGTAATCCTGACTGGACTTGACAAGGCAGGGTGCTGACTCTTCTGCCTGTTTTTGTCTTCTTCACGAGCTCTGATGTTAGGGCCAGTCCCTGGGCTTGTGTTTTGTAAGATCAACCCAACCCCATCCAGCACATTGCCGGGGAGTGGCTACAGATGGCCGTCAGTGACAATGACAGAAAAGAAGTCTGCACCCACACCACAGCACTGTTTCATTCAAAGCTCTCCACCGCTGCTTCCAATGGACAGTTTTAAACCCGGGCTTAAAGACGAAACACTTCACGTTGCATGCCTACAGCATATGGTGCCTTTTCCAGGAGGCCCAGGATCCAAATGCCGCATGTGGCTTCCCCCTACCAGATTTGCTCCTTCTCTGTGTTCCTGGCAATGGCCGGAAACGGACAATAGATCACCTGGAGCCACTTCAGCGTTAACAAAGTCCCTGGTCTGTGGCTTCACTTGTTCGAGCTTCTCTGCCCTTTGTCTCTTGCCACATTTCAACCCTAAGAATAGCTACCATACAGGGAAAGGGAGGCATATATATTCAGAAATGGCTAGGTAGGCAAAGGCCTGTTAGTTC
Organism: Lynx canadensis; assembly: GCF_007474595.2. Taxonomy (NCBI): domain Eukaryota; kingdom Metazoa; phylum Chordata; class Mammalia; order Carnivora; family Felidae; genus Lynx; species Lynx canadensis. The sequence goes on from NC_044309.1 coordinate 61,769,358, forward strand.
AAGTGAGACCAAAAGCTATTTGTTCCAATATTTTCTGTAAATAAAACTGCCACTGTAATGGTAATTCCATCATAAGTTTCAAAAAATGTGATGGCTGTTCTCAGCTTAATTTTCACAGGCTCTGGGGCCACTCCTAGCCTTATCATTTACATTCTCGTAACCCTGAACTCCTTTTATTTCCTCCATATAGCACAATCTATAGCTTGTACCTTTGCTTTTGCTTTTTGGACTGGGACACCTTTACCCCAGCCCTTCTCTGCCTTCCAGTTTTACCTCATGCATCACCACCTATTCAGGCAGGCCTTTCTGAAATTTCCAGATCCTGCTGTACACCCCGCCTCTGTGACCCCCTTTGTTTTAGCACTCATGTATTATATTTAATGATGTATTTAGGTGTTGGCCTCCGTTTGAATAAGAGCAATTTATTGAGGGCAAGAACCATGTCTCACTCATTTTTTGCCCACAATTCCTGGCATAAAGTCTGGCATTTAATAAAGTGATCTCAATAAATCTCGATTGAAATGAATCATTTGTCAATAAACCATGATGTCCTCACTTGGGCCTTTTTCTACATTCAAAACTCCTGGAAGCATCAGAAACATTTTAAATGACTGCATTTTTGAGCTTCTGAGAATGTAACATTTTGTTATTTCTCTTCCTTTTCAGGAACCTCTTTCTGGAGCTATAAAAGACAAAGAGAAGAATCATGTCCATGATTGCAGCTTTCTATGGTGGCAAGTCCATTCTCATCACTGGGGCCACAGGCTTCATGGGCAAAGTGTTGATGGAGAAGCTGTTTCGCACCAGCCCAGACCTGAAAGTCATTTACATCCTTGTGAGGACCAAGGCTGGCCAGACTACGCAGCAGAGGGTTTTCCAGATCCTAAATAGTAAGGTATGCCTTAGGGGAAGAGCCTTGGGGCAAGATGACTCACTACAATATTCCCTGACAGCCCCAGATTGCAAGTGGGGGGGCCAGGATGCCTGGGCAGGTAGAGGAGAGGAGACAAGATGGCAATCAGGTGCTCATAGAAATCTGTGGTGTTTTCCTGTAGGAGAAGAAAGAGGGCATAGGCTCTGTCCAGGGCAGGTGAGCAGATACTCTATGTTCTGGAAATTACTGAGTAAGAATCAAAAATGCTAAAATCCCCAGAGTGGACTCTCCAACCTCAAAATCTGTCAAAGTTCAACAGAACCCTTTCCTACTTCTAAATTCAAGGTAGTCCCCCCCCCCCCCCCGCAAGTTTTGGATATTCTATTGTATTCTGAACAGGTATGATTAGTAAGTAGCCATGCGATAATACTTGGCAGTTGTCCACACTCCACAAGGTTTAGGTGTTACATACTTATCTATGGTAACTTGGTATTTGTATTATTCCATCGGTTCTTCTAAGGGGAAAACATGGAACATGAAATATTACATACATAAAGGAGCATTTGTGTATCAGACCCCCTCACTCCTTAAATAAAAGATTATACGTATCCTCCCATGTTTTATAAATCTGAAGGTAGTATTGGCTTTGGTCTCAAGCATATCTTAGCTCAAATTCTGGCTTATCAGTTTATTGTCACTTTACCTCATAAGCTCCGGTTTGCGGTGTTCAACATAGGAACAGAGACAAGGACTTCCCAGGATTGCCACAGGAATTAAAAAAAAAAAAAAAAAAAAAAAAAAAAAGGCATGTGTCTGGTTCAGAGGCCCCTTTGAAATATACAGGGTCATTTAGGGTTGGCAAAAGGAAAATTTAAATAAGGTGTTTTCTTGTTGTTGTTTTTTTTGTTTTCTTTTATAAAAAGCCTCCTTTCCCATTTGTAGGAATGCTCCCATCTAATGGAGGCAGTATCTGTTAGCACAGCACATTACAGACACTCAGGAACCCCGATGATCACATTTACCTGCAGGTACCTGGATGAGATTTTGGTACAAATGATCATCAAGAGAATCAGGAAAGCCTCTCCTGTTTCTCATGGCTTGACTCAGCAGTGGGACAAATAATAGTAGCTGACAGTTATGTAGTTAGTACTTATGTACTTAGTATTAAGTACTTATGCACCTAGTACATGGCAGGCACCATTCAAAGGCTTTTTTGTGCCTTACCTCATTGATTTTTGCAACAGCCTGATGAAAAAAGAATGATTCATATCCTCAATTTTCATTTTCCAGATTTTATGGATGGGAACACAGGCCTGGAGTGTTAACTTACCAGAGGTCACCCAGGTGGTAAATGAGAGACAGACTCTAGATCTCAGTCTGGCCCCTGAGGCAACACCCTTGCCTCTGCCCAACACTGCCTGCTTTGTAGCTAGTGGGTCTTAAGACCAAAATGATAAGGTGGCATAAAGCTGAAATCTAGATCCCTCTTCAGACAGCTGTGTTCACTTATATATCCCTAATGGAGTTTGTTTTTCTCACATAGCAGACATGCCTTTTTAGCTTTGTAGCCGGCGAATAGATCTCTAGATAAATATTGTGGCAGAGTCTTGTGGTCAGCACTGTCTTTACCTACTGTTCTTTTCAATCACACAACAATATTACTTTTGTCCTGGAGATCTTGATTGTACTGTACATAACTTATCTGTGAAACTGACTTGCAGATCTCCACACTTGTTCCCACTATTGGGCTATTTATTGCCTGCTATTGACCTTTATGTATAGTGGTTCTCAAAATGTGGTTTCCAGACCAGCAGGATCAATATCACCTGGGAACTGTCTGTTATCGTCAGATAGTGCTTGAAAAGCATAGGCTTCACAAGGCAGACTGACCTGGGTTTGAACCTCAGCACTAGCAATTAATAGCTGTGTGACGGTGGGCAAGATATATACTTGTATCTATGAGCCTTAGTTTCCTTATTTGTAAGTAGGGTAATAATACCTTGCTCACCCGAGAGTGGTCTGTCTGTCTATCCACCTCACTCTATCTCTCTCCCCTACTCAAGTCTTTCTGGATTCAAATCCAAGTCTGACATCATTAGGTATGGTATAGTTTTAACCACTATCCCCTGTGGCCTCACTTTTTACTGTTAGGCTAATTAGGGTTTATTGTATAGATTTCTTTTCTCCATAAATTTTACCTAAATGAATTATGGGAGGAAAGAAATCTGTTGCACATTAAATGGCTGATCAACTTAATATCTGTGGTAAAACACCATGTCTGCATGACCATTTTGTGGGGCTTCTTTTCTTTTTTTATTACTTTTGTTTATTGAATTCCTTGGACATCTAAAGAATTTGGAGAAGCTTATACACTGTGATTATTTTTTAAGGCACCTTACTTCTATTTTATCATTTATAACAGAAACGTTAATTGCTAAAAAGAACAGATTCCATCACTTATTGAAAACAAGCCTTTGGAGGGGTGCCTGGGTGGCTCAATTAGGTAAATGTCCAACTCTGGCTCAGGGCATGATCTTGCAGTTTGTGAGTTCAAGCCTCATGTCGGGCTCTGTGCTAACAGCTCAGAGCCTGGAGCTTGCTTCAGACTGTGTGTCTCTCTCTGTCTCTGCCCCTCCCTTGCTCACACTCTATAAATCTCTGTCTCTCAAAACTAAATAAATGTTAAAGAAAACAGGCTTTAGTTATCCAAAGACCCATTTTCTTGGCTATATGGAATTTGATACCTACAAAAAGATTTTCCATGGGGGGAAAAATGATGTGCTTTATTTTATTTCTGGGCATTCAAAAACTGAAAAGTTTCCACTACAAAAATCATGAATTCTTGCGTCAGAATATGAGGATGCTCTTGCTGATTGGCTGTCAAGAATGCTGTGTGCAGGGAAGGGACAGCCCAATCCTTATTAATGACTGTGACATTTAAGGTATTATTGCTCATATTCATTTTGAAATTAAAAATTCAAAAGAAAGACAAACCTTAAGATTACATTTTTAAAATATGTGAATAGACTCCTTTTGCACAAAAAAAAACCCTTCCAGACTATATTAATTTTTTTGTTTTGTTTTTTGTTTTGACTTAGAGTATGTGGCTATTTAAATTCAAATTAATTACAATAATGAACTTTAAAATTCAGTTTTCAGTCATAGTAGCCATATTTCAGTGCTCAATAGCTACGTGTGCTGCTGGCTGCTTTACTGTACAGGTATAGAACATTTCTATAATCACAGAGTTTTAGACAGCATTCATTTAGATGGTTGAGTGTCTTGTATGGAAGGATCATGCTGTGATTAAGATTTTCATGCTGCCCCCTCATTTTTATTAACTCTACACTTGCTGAAGTGCTTGCTTATGTGTCACACGTATGCTAGGCACTAAGGATATGAAGACAAAAATGACATGGCCAAGTCAAGTGATGGAGATAGTCATGTAAAACATGATTACAATGCAACACGAGTTCTCCAGAGAGAGGAAACCAAAGGGCAGTCTAAGCAGGAAGAACCACACCTGCAAATGGATGGCTGGTATGGTATATTTGAGAACCTCTGGGTGACTTGCTTAGCCCCAAACAAGTGAGTTTTTAAGAACTAGAAAGGCATGCTAGTTCAGGCCAGATTCTGAAAGACTACACACAATTGTATTAGTTAGCTCACTTAGAGTTGGAAGAAAACTCGATTGAAACCGGCTTAGAAAACAAAGATGATATATTGATTATACAATGGGAAACTCCAGGGCCACAGTCATGGGCAGTGGGCTGGAGCTCTGGCCACCTTGGTCTGTGAATCTCTCAGCCCTGCCATTTTGTTCTAGTTTTATTCCAGTTATGAATAAGATGGTTGTTATCATTGCAAGATTCATGTGTGTGTGTATACATATACATATACATATACATATACGTATACATATACATATACACATACACATACATATATATATGATATATGACAGCCTTTGGATAAAGAGAGGCTGGCTCCCCCTGAAACTCTCTTTCATGATTGATGAAACCTCTTTTCTTGAAAACCTCGTATTTCCCCTTATATCTTACCAGCCTGGGGTAGGTTATATGTCCATTTCTGGACCAACCCCTATCACGTGTGGTATGACATATACTGATTTATTCAGAAACTCCAGATCTAAGCTAACCACTGAGCAGAGGGTAAGAGTTCACTTAGATAAGTAAGTCTTTCCCCGGGGCTGGGGTGAGACCATCTTCTCCTGAGGCACAGTGGCTACATGGAGAATGGAGAACATCTGAATGATAATTGAGATACTCCTCGAGACCCAGAAGAACGGATATTAGGAAGCAAGCATCCTGAGAAGAGCCTGGTCTCAGGAGTCACACAGACCTGAGTTGGTGTCCTCTCCCCACCAAGCAGTGTGCCTTTTCATAACTGAGCCTGAGTAACCCAAATAAGGATACTAATGGCTATTGTCTTCTACACTGTTGTGAGATGTCAGTGAGCTAATACAGGAAAGACACTTAGAATAGTGCCTGGACCAGGATAAGAACTTGACAATTATTAATTTTTAATATTACTATTCAAATATGGAAGCTTGAGCTTTATCTTTTAGGGGATGGCACTCCAGTTGAAGGCCTTTTTTTGTCTTCTGAAAGCTGGATGATCCCGCTATTTTAAAGAATGGTAATAAAACAGCACTCAGCTGATGAAGATGGGAAATTAATTGTGGGATCTGTGATTGTAATGAGTTTAGCTGAGTAATTGAAACAGAAATCATACTACATTTTCCCCTTGCGGAAGAACTCTGCCAACTCATGGAATAGAGGATCAGCAAAATGCATTCTGATACAGAATACCTAAATGTGTTAGGCAAAATATGTTTTTATAAAATAATCTTAGTGCATCACTGAGTTAGAGAAAAAGCAAGAGCAGAAACAACAATGAAAAATTAGCCACCTGAGAATTCTCAATAATCTTGGGGAGGATCTTGAATTGGGAGTGTAATCAATCACAACTCAATTAAGGTGCAGAGAAACCAAAGCTGACTTGTGGGTTAAGAAGGTGAAGTAGAATTTCTCTATGGGTTTTGTTAATGTAAAGCATAAAATAATCAGCTTTTGACATTCACTAATCTAAAACATAGCCATCAATTGGTCATCTCCAATGCAGAGATAACTAAACTGGAGGTTAGTTGTCATTTAAAACCAAGAAAAAACCAACCAGCAGCCATTTGCTGAATCCCTGAATGCTTAGAAGTCTCCATTTCTAGTCCCATAGATGTCTTCCAGTTGAAATTTTTAAACCTGTTCTCCATATCTTTCAAGATAGTCCCAGTAGTATCAAGTCCAGCATATAAAGTTAGCTTTCTGTAAACAGTCAGGCTCACATACCCACCCCTTTGCTAAGACTGTCTTCATACAGTCTCCTAAAATCACCCTCAGAATAAAAATATTTTTCTTTTCTTAAAGTTTTGTCCTCTCCCTAAAGAAGCCTTTGCTGTTGTAAAGTGAAACTACTGAAGATATGTATAAATGAGTGTTTTAAAAGGAAACAATTACTGTAGCATCAAAATGCTCAAGAGATTGGCACATGGAAAAGTCTTCTTAAGTTTCTAGCTATTTCTGGTTTTGTAGCAAAGGCATTCATTATTCTTTCATAAATTTTTGACGTACGTGGTCAGATAGAAGCATGCAGAATGGACAGATCTTGGGCTTCTACCTAAAAGGGGAATAATGTAGTTTAACATTTTTGTAGCATCATATTTTAAAAGTGAGAATATTCCATATGAATTCTAGTTTTCTTCTATTTGGTTAGAATTTGGGGGGAAGGTGCAAGTTGGTTATTCCAAATATGTGGGCTGCCACAATCAACTTTCCAAGATAGGGTTATACTTCAGGGAATATGCCCATAAGCCTTTGATTTCCTAATAATTCTGTCTGCTTTTATGATCTCCTAATGTCAAATCCAGTAGGAGTAAAAGAGTCTTACGTTTGGCAGATAATACACCATTTTCTCAAGTGTATTGGATTAGCCAAAACTAATAACACATTTATTACCCCAACTTTTCCCTCTAAATTTTAAGTCTAAGACCTTTCCATTGTCATTACTCTCATGTGTTGTCACTGTCCACTTGGTAGGTAATCAACAAAATTTGTTGAATGGACAAGTTTAATGCATTCTAGTTTCTCAGTGGTCTTGTCTGAGTCCAGGCCAAACTTTAGTTCTATTGTATGGCCACTCTTGCTCCTGGTTTTTACTCAGAAGAACTTTACTATCTGGGTTAGTGTTTCTTCTGATAGGCTTCTGATTCTGCAAATATTTATTAAATATCATCCACAAATCAAGACCCAGTTTCTATTCTGTCACTTAACTTTATTTTGACATAGACAGGGTGCTTTAAATGCAATCATACCTTATTCCTAAGTGAGGCCTGGTATCATTTTTAAGCCATATTTCTCTTCATTCACATGTAGCAATGTATAAATTCTAATTCATCTTAAAGTACAACGGTATTCTTTTTTTTTTTTTAATTTTTTAATGTTTATTCAGTTTTGAGAGACAGAGAGCAAGCGGGGGTGGGCAGAGAGGGGGAGACACAGAATCCGAAGCAGGCTCCAGGCTCTGAGCTGTCAGCACAGAGCCTGACGTGGGGCTCGAACTCACGAACTGTGAGACATGACCTGAGCCGAAGTCAGGGACCTAACTGACTGAGCCACCCAGGCGCCCCTCAAAGTACAATGGTATTCTTAAAAGGTAGATAAAGGTATGTTATGTCATATCAGGTAAGTTAGGCTTGGAAGTATGTCTTTTCTTAATTTTTTTTTTTTTTTTTTTTTAGAGAAAGAGCATGAGTTGGGGAGAGGGAGAGAGAGAAAGAGAGAGAGAGAATGAATCTTGAGTAGGCTCCATGCATAGCGCAGAGCCCCACACAGGGCTCAATCCCATGACCTTGGGTTAATGACCGAGGCTAAAATCAAGAGTTGGACATTCAAATGACTGAGCCACTCAGGTGCCCATGGAAGTTTTTCTTTAAGACATAATATTAAAATGTTATCAGTTTGCCTTTGATTCCCACTATGTCCCCAGGAAATATAGTCAAGAGAACATCTGTTGTATCTATCAAAATTCATGCATCTGATTCATTTCTTTCCTTTCATTGTATGGACAGATACCACCTCTCGCTTCCTGGTTCCGTGCTTTCAGAGGGAGACAATTAAGTGGGAAATGCTTTGGAAAAAAGGTTGTTTTTCATCCTTTGGCCACATGGAAGTGGGGCTCATGAATCAAAACAGACCAGTTTCTTATATATAACTAAGTTTCTGAAGTATTTTCAGAGCACTTAAGGGAAGTGCTCTATATCAATAGAGGGACAGATATCTGAATTGATGGCAGATTCTTGAAGACTTTCTCACAAAGACAATTAAGCTGGCACTCTAAGAAAACAACCAGAGACACACAAATATTGTACCAATATATTATTGTAGTATGATTTATAGTAGCAAAAACTAGAATCAATCTGAATGTTCCACAGTCGAGGAATGATAATATAAACAACAATACATACATTTGTTAGACTAGTATGTAGGCATTAAAGGTCATATTTTATAAACTATTAAATGACATGAGAAAACACTTCTCATATATTGAGTGCAAAAAAAGTTATGCAAAACCATATTCAGTATCACCTCAACAAACGTCCTTAAATGCTGGTAGGATCTTGAATTAATTCTATTTTTTGGCACTTCCAACTTTTCAAATTACAGTCATCATGAGTGTGTTTACTTTTATGGTAAGGCAGAAAGCACCCTCTTTCATAGTGAACAAATGAACAAATATTTTCCCAAAGTCTTGCAAATACCGTAACAATGAACATGTTTCACATTTATAGTGGGGCAGGAAACACCCACTTTTTAAAAAAGCCAATAAGCAAGGCAGCAAGGCAATCATGAATTTCCAAAAGTAGGTCATCAGATATAAGTTCAGTTGATTGTGAGTTTTGAAACTGTTTATCAAAATTAAATAATTTGATTTGATTTGTATTAGAAATATGATTCTAGCATTATTATTTTTTTAATCTTCTAGTTTATTTCATAAAATCTGAGAAACATCTAAGGAAAAAAAGCCAGATACCATGTGCTGAAATGTGAATATGCTCATCACAGACCCGTGCTGTTCAAATCATGGATCCCCAGGGCTCCCATGCTGGCCGCTTAGTTCTTACTTATGAAAAATGTATTCATTTTTCAATGAACCAGCTTTTCACTGTAGCAAAAACAATTTTAGATAGAGAAATTGATATTTTATCTATTTTGCTATATTGAATATGGCTTTGCTTAACAAGACCTGGCTTTTCCCCACTACAGCAGATAATGGGTTGCCAATAACTCATTCAGTTATCAAGTTCCAAGAAATGTGTTTTGAGGGTCTTTAGTGCCTTGAAGATGTGTTCCTTTTTACAACAATCATGTCCTACTTATACCAGTTTAGGGTCTTAAATCGGTTGTAATCTATTTCTAATAACTGTTTAAGAAAACATCAAGAAGACAATGTCCGTATTTGAAAAATAAAACCCCAGGTAGTTGAATTATATTAAGAGGTAGTTAATTAAGAGTGATTGAGAGGTTAGTATCTAAAAAATGTTTTACTGAGAGAATCCGTAGAAAGTTTGGGCTTCTCCTATTAAACTATAGTAATCAAAAAAGGGAAAGGTTGCCATGAGATTATGCTGGGTGTAGAATCATCTGAACATAATAACATTATGCTGGGTTTAGATGCTGGGTTTTTTAATCCTCCGAGAAGACCAGGCAAAGCTCAAGGTTTCCAGGGCGGGACTGTCTTGTACAATGTCACTACGAAGTGGATTTTTAAACAAAGGTAGGGCTTGGCAGGTTGCACTGGATACTTCAAGTCAACTTCTCTGGAAAAATGTGAATTACTCAATAAGCCCTTATTTGCCCATGAGATAAATCAACTCTGAAATACCCTGGAGAGCTGTGGTTAATGTATCATACAAGGTCACACACTGGGCTCTCAGTTCACAGAACTAACCAGGTTTAAGACAATGGGAGACCGTAACATTTTATGAAATAGTTTATTGACTCCTTTCACAAACTATCACTGTTTGGTAGTTTCTAGAAGGCATTAGACAAAATAATCCTTGAGAGGAAAAATAATGCATTTAAACCAATTAACTTTGAATCAAGTAACACCTGCAAAAGAAGTCAACAATCTGACGTTGTTAAGTATTAAGAAACACTCAACAGAAATGTTCATTTCATTTTGCGTAGAAGTTCCTTGTTAATTTTCAAAGACTTTTTCATGATGAAAAAAGGCGTTTTCATGCTTGGTTCAAGGCTACCCTGTGTAAGATCTGCTTGTTCCCAACTTTCAAAAATGAATTTCTGATTGGCATTAATGGTTCTGTTAAATCTCTATATAAGGCAAAGGCAATTGGAAACAGAAGTTTGTATTTTAAATTCCCAAAGCCAGTTTTGTTCCGTTACTAGATTTTATTTTTCCTGAGAAACCATCCCACAAAAAGCAAGAGGATTCTATGAACTTAAGACAATTAGAATATAATCTTGCCAGGAATTTAAATTTCCCATGATTAACAAATACACAGTTTTAAAAGAGTGTAAATGGCCTTCAGTCTGACAGTTACTCAACTCAGATTAGTTGAAGCATATTAAGCCAACCCCCTGTGGGTCATTTCCTTTCTCTTAAGAAAAAATAAAAAAATAAAGAAATTGATTTAGTCCTGGGGATATAATAACAGTCCCAGAAGCAGAAGCAATTTATTTTCCCAATCTCTTATTTTCTTTTGCAATACAATTTACTAGGTAATTCAATCTCTGGCATGATTTCACACATCCAACTTCTTTCCTTCTTTTTCAGTTTCTTCCAGTGATATCAGGTCTCTTTCTTAAAAGCTTCAAATTGCCCATACTCATTTCACTCAAAAAGTCATCAAGCTACAAGATTCAACTTGACTCTGGAATACATTCAGTTTGCAGAGGTATCCGGATCACATGGTATAATCAGAAACCTTTCGACGACCCAGCAAATACACACACACACACACACACACACACACACACACACACAGCCGTCTGATTAGCAGCTTTTGAAAACTGAGTATTATTGTATATGTGGAAAAGGAGTTTTCCTATTATCAAGAACTGAAGTAGCAACTACTATGCTAGGCATCTGACTTTCCTGACCGTGTCTGACCTTCACACAACTCTGTGGAATGCTTTCTTGCTACTTGACAGATGACAAACTAATCCAAGAAAGGTTGTCGCCTAAGGAAATCCCAAGGAAGTAACAAAGATTTTAAACACTGTTCTCTTACCTGTAAAGCTTACACCTTCCCCACCACATTGCATTGCCTCCCCAAGAAACTGCATCCTCCAAGCCCTGGTTGTCTTGGCAGTATACTTGCTCTCCAGGCATTATACTTCCCAATGATGACCACTTCATTAGGAAGGGAAAACCATGGCCACCTCTGGATTAGTATCACCACTTTACCCATCCGTTAGCCTGGAGAATGCAGAGATGCCAACAATTCTGTAGAGAGTGGAAGTAATTTTAAGATTAGTTGCCATCGGAGCGCCTGGCTGGCTCAGTCGGTTAATCGTTCCACTCTTGGTTTTGGCTCATGTCTTGATCTCATGGTTCATGAGTTTGAGCCCTGCACTGTCAGTGTGGAGCCTACTTGGGATTCTCTCTCTCCCTCCCTCTCTGCCCTTCCCCCACTCACTCTATCTCTGTCTCTCTCTCAAAATAAATAAATAAACTTTAAAAAAAAAAAAAGCAAAAAAAAAAAAAAAAAGATTGGTTTCCATCTTCCTAGCCACCCTACCTCCTCTTTGGTCCGCGTACTTATTCTCAAGGAATTCTGTGAAAATTACCTTGGGGGCATAAAACAACAAGATGATAGACTGACCACTGTGTCATCTTTGGTGTTTATCATAGATTTTTATGCAAAGTGAATTAAAAAATTTTAATGCAAAATTGCTTTTAAGAATAGCAGAATATATGCTGAATCATTAGTTCTCTGAGAACACAGAATGATATAGTTTAACAATTAGCATTTTAGATGAATATGCAAATAAAAACACTGAGGTCCCAAGAAGTGAGTAACTTGCCTCAGTCACACAGCTAATAAATGGCAGCAGTAGGATTCAAACCCAGGCCTTCCTGACTCCAAAGAGCCTGAGATCTTTCTAGTATGCCAGGGGCTCTTACCTACAGTGTATATCAGACTCACTGGAGAACTTTTTCAAAGTACAGACACACAAGCTTCAACTCAGAACTGAGTTAGAATCTCCAGGTTCAGGACACCTAGGGCTTCGTTTTTTGTTTTTTTAAACAACTTTCTAGTTAACCCAGCTGCATGCCAAAGTTCAATAACCACACTGCTATACATACTGCTTTATGGTCCTGTAGAAATGGTCCTTGCTGAGGTAATAAAAACTTCTACGTTAATCCTTTATATCTTATGAGAGTTATTCGTGAACTAGCAAAATCTTAACATTTTGTAAATTTTCATGATAGTTTCTGCCTTAGTTTACTTGCACTTATTTGTGTTTAACTGTTTTCAACTTAGATTATATCCTTTCTTGATAAGTCTTTCTTGTCCAAGAGCTAACTTGCAGAATCTGTTGATTTGCCCTTACACAGCATTCCAAAATTTCTCCCAAAAATGTTGTAAGCTCTTTTCTGCTTTGGACCCCTGGTGCTCCACAGAGATTGCCCTTTAGGTTAAGGGACCTTACCTTTTTTCCCCCAATTAAAAATAGTAGGCAAATTTTGTGGGCTACTGGAACTAAATAACATAGTTATATCTGAAAAGAGGGAGTCAGTACATTGAATAAAGATCAAAGACTCTCATGATTATTAAAGATATTATGACTTTCCACGTTCCCCTGGGAAGTAGCAACAGAATCCCCTGTGGATATCTCCAAAGTCAGGTCATGTGGGTAACAAAGTTGATTGTAGAAATCCAAGTTCAGGACATCTACATTGTTTCAAAAGCATAACATAAATGTCATGCCCCCACCCCCACCCCTTGTTCAATTCCTGCTTCTAATAAAAACAGAGTTGTAGCGTCTGCCTACAGATGTCCTACCCAAGGAGATTATTGAATCCGGAAAATGTCTCTTGTCTTCTTTCTGCTGAATTTTCTCATTTCGGATTTGCAGAGTTTCTCTCTTGCCTCTGGGGTGTCAGTAACTATTGCCATAAATGGAATAATCTCTTGTGTTTAAAACAGATTAAGAGAGAGAAATACTTGTCTGTGTAACATCGAATCAATAGAACACTCCTACACTTTCCAAGAGAAATGTGTAGCTTTGTTATCAGTTTGAAATGGTTAGATCGCCTCTCAGCTGTGATCTTCCAGTGACCACAGAAGTGTCCTGCCTTTGTCAAGAAAAGTGTTTCAGAAAATGGAAACACAGCAGTCCTCTGCTTGAGTTTTCATATATGGCAGGTAATTACTTGCTCTTTACCTTCTCACCCCTGTGCCATTAAATAAAATATGTATGAGAAGGAATATGATAAACTCTTAGAACCTAAAATAATTATATGAAGTTCCTTATTGGTGGATCTTCAGTGAAATTTTTAAAATTTCTATTCTTCACTCATTTTTGTTCCATCTGTTTTTTTTTCTTACCTTTAGTGAATGTCTCACATCAGCAAAAGAAACTTTCAGAAGAGCTGGTGTACACTGAGGACCCATTTGCAACATTTCCTCTGTCCTCCGGTTTTGTCATTATTACGAAAGCGAAGGTTCTATGCTGATCCTTTCCAGCCACGTTTGCAGTCAATGCAGAGGACCCAAGGGAACACTTTGTTCCTTCTACTTTTAGTAGTTATCCTCTGTCTTTCATCCCACCAACACAAAAGAGCTGGTAACCAAAGGATTTCAGGAATTTAGCTCCCATTCATGGTTCTGTTACTGTTCTTACAGTAATTCATTTCAATTTAACAAGCAACATTTGAGTTTTTTCAATGAACTGGGTGCAGTCAAGCATAAAGAAATAAACAAGAATCAAGGAATTTACCAACCAGAGGGGTAATTTAAGCCCCTGACTTGAAAAATGGACACAAACTTTCAAAACTAATTTTCACCAAGTATGGTACCTAGATACCAGACCTGTCGGTGGAGCTGGTTAAGAAATACAGCTTCCTGGGTTGCATGCCAAACCTATTGAGTCAGGATCTCTGAGCGTAGAGTAAGGAAGTCATTCTTAACCGGTGCCTAGATTTCTCTTAGGCCTACACAGGTTGAAAACCACTGATGCCCTGTAACTGGTCTGGACAATTATAAAGGAAGATGAGTCATACACTGTTGTTCATCAGCAATTATCCATGTTAACGCCCCAGCCGAAGAAGTTCTTTTCTTGGGATCAGTTAAAGTCAGCCAGAGAACTTGACGTGAAATCAAACTCCTGGTGTGCCCCCGTCATTTTGTATTTAGTGGGTGTGGGATGGGCTCTGGAGATATGCATTTTTAACATGTATTCTGGTGATTTCAATGCAGTTCACTTGTGAACACTATGAAAAGCACTGACCTGTTGGATGGCAGTTGGCTGTAATCTCATCACTCTATTTAAGTATTGTTTTGTTAGAGGCTGTAGCAAAACGGTGAGAGTCCAGATGAGACCAGTCGTATTCTTGGGCCTGGATATCGTAAAATGTGACCCTCACTTAGCACTGTGGTTTGAACTGATGCAGCCAATTCACTGATTTATTCCAATTGACCATAATAAATCCCATCTGGATTAGAAAACTTAGATGTTTTAAAAAATAAATTACACTGTGTTCACTCAGCTATGCCCTCTCATAAATGTAAATTAATAAATAGAATATAGATTGGAACACTATCTCCTGTAATAGTAATTATCTCCTAAAATAATAATGCGGTAAATGTGGTATTTTGACATTGCACAGGTGGTCTGAAAGTACAATATTGGCATAATAGTATTCTCTGCTTTTAAAGTCATAAAAGTGAAGGCAAAGGAAAATCTATGTGTGGTAGCTTACATCATGTGTGAGGAACCCCACTGCGGGAAGGATGGACACACAAGTCATTTTCCACCTAATACTCTTATGTAGCGAGAAGTCAACACAGGCCAAAGTCAAAGACTCCACAGAAACCCTGAATAAATTTCTTGTGAATGAAATCTGTCATGTAAACTCAAAAAAGAGCCTTCTACAAATCCATTTATTAAAAGGGGGGAATTGTGTGAATTTTAGGTAAATTTATCCCCAGATACCCAATTCGTTGTATGATTAACATGGACTATAAGAAGGAAAGCGTTTGATTGTGAAAAAACAGTATTTAACATGCATATGATTCATCAGGATTAGAAAAGCTGTTAAAAACTTTTCTGGAAGAACTAGAATGACTTTTATTGAGAAAGTCCCTTAGACACATCAATCCCAATGTCAGTAAAAGCATTGAGGAGTGATTTAACTTCCAAATTCTTTTCAGAAGTGTAGTTAACACCCTACTGAAAAGGCTGATCCTGCAGTGCAGGAAGACGGTAGGTCAAAGATAGGAGTTTATTAACTTGCCACACCAGTGTGTGAATTTGACTTCCTTCCCTGGTCACCTTCACTGGATTCCCAGAAGGGCAAATGAACATGGTCATGCCTGAGGAGGGACCAAGATGGCGGAGCAGCCTGGAAGGTTTTTTTTTGTTTTTTTGTTTTTGTTTTTGTTTTTTTGCCTCTCGTCCCTGAAATGCAGCTAGATCAATGCCAAACCATCTTGCACACCTAGAAAACTGAACGTGGTCTTGCCTGATTCAGATGAGACATGATTCCTCTGACTACCTAAGATTAACTTCTTACTATTCAATTTAAAAAGCTTAGGGTAGATCTCTAATGGAGAGAAGAAACCTGCTACTCAGGATCAAAGATGATCCTGAAAACATTCTTTTGGATTGAAGAAAAACAGAGGGCAGTCTCTGCTACTGTATTATGATTAAAACCACAGACTAATTTTCTCTGCTCCTAACCTTTTAAAACATTCAGCCTTACTTTTCCTCACTGTTCACATACCATACCAATTCTACAGTAAAATTTCATTTTAACAGAATAGTTGAAGCAAAGACCATTTTATTAAAATTGTGTTTGCTGAGAAAATGGGAAATACCAATTTAACCTCAGGACTTCTGTGTGGAGGGGAAAGGAGAGACTGTTCCATCTGAGTAATTGTAATAAAAGCTAAAACTGCCAGTGCTCATTCCTTTTCCCTTTATAAATAAATTAGAATATTAAGAAATCAATTAAAATCCCATAAAAAGTACATAGACTCACGTAATTGTCTTACTAGACAATAACTACCATTGATATTAGAATGAGATTATATAAAAGTTTTATTTGTTTTACCCATTACAAAGTTGCTTCATTTGTTATTTTCTAATTATGTTTGTGCTGCTGAGACATCTTGTTCATCTGGGCCAGTTAACCAAGTTGTTTTGAACTTGTGCCCATAAGACCTCCTTTGTAAAGGCCAGTGATTTTGCCGGTACTTGGTAAAGGCTGGTCATTTTGCGCTGAAAAGCACATTTCCCAGCCCAAAATGGAAACAATCACCAAGGTATGAACACAAAGCTGCCTTGTAGGGGAAAAGAGGATGGGGTGGGATACAGATGACTTCACCTTTCCTTCACCCTGCAGGAAAAGTTCAAAAGATACTCCTTACTGGTAATTAAAACTGATTTTTTTTTAACGTTTATCAAATTAAGAGGAGTGGAAATTGTACTATACTGACCGAATCGCATGAAGTAAAACAAATGGCTCTTGAGTAAATGCCTTCTTTGAGTGATATTACAAACAAAAGCAGGTTTGGGAAGTGACCATGAAACAAGTCAGCGAAATGTGGTGATGCCGCTGTCTGCATATTGATTTATATTTATGTTTTAGCTGTTTGAAAAGGTCAAAGAAGTCTGTCCAAATGTGCATGAGAAGATCAGAGCGATCTACGCAGATCTCAATCAGAATGACTTCGCCATCAGCAAGGAGGACATGCAGGAGCTTCTCTCCTGCACGAACATTATCTTCCACTGTGCGGCCACTGTGCGCTTTGATGATCCTCTGAGGTACATTCTTCGTCTCACAGCTTGTATGTGTACGTATGTGTGCGCATGCACGTGCGTGTGAGTTCCTTCGTGGTCTCTGTTAAAAAATAAATAAATAAATAAATAAATAAACAAACAAACAAACAAACAAGTAAATATATATATATATTATATATATATATATATTCTCAATAAGTAAAAATATAAAGGAGTAAAACTTCTCCAAAAATTTCACCATCCAGAGATAACCATTCCAACTTTACTTTACACATCCATAATAAAATAGATTTAAGTTTGCCAAAAAATAATGGCATCATACTGATAATGTTTTAGCAATTTGCTCAATTCTACTTTTGGATGTCTTTCATTGTCAATAAATATTCTTTTGTAATTCCAAATGAGTACATGACATTCCATTGTATGTGTATATAATATACTTAACCAGTTCTGTTTTAGTGGATATTTTTGGATTATTCTAATTTTTCACTATTATAAAAAACTCTTCAATGAACATCTCTGTGCTCGCATTTTGTAAATCCTTGTGTGCTTTACTTTGGGGAAATGTCCAGAAGTAAAATTGTTGGAGATGTACCAGATAATGCCCAGGTTATAAACAGTTTATGTTTAATGTTTAACAGTTAATGATAAATTGTTTTCCAAAAAGGCATGATTGAAGTAATTGTCCCTGTGTGCATGAATGCTGATTTCTGACACCCGAATAGCACTGTGTTAGAATCCTTTAATTATTTTTAATGTTGCCAATGCAATGAAAATGCCATTGCATATTTTGATTAGAAAAGTTGAAGATGCTGAAATGCTGATTGGCATTTTATTCGTTCGTGAAATGCCGATTCATGTTCTTTGACTGTTTTTCTATTGAAACACTCTTCTCTTGTCAATTTTACGACTTCTTGGAAGTCTTAGCATACTAATTTTTTGTCTTTTATAAGGCCCAAAACATTTTAACAGTTTATCATTTGCCCTCAACTATTTTTATTATTTATGCAGTTATTCATAATTTCTTCTAGAATTTTTATTGCTTCATATTCATGTTTAAGTCTTTGACCCATTTAAAGTTTATTTGCCTGTAAAGAGAAATAAGAAAATTCTATAAAAAGAAAAGTGGTGTGGGTGTGAATGTAGAGTAGCTTTTGAGAAAAATTCTAACAGATGGCTACTTCTTAAGCAACATTTATTAAATGATTTGCTTTTACTCTTTATTTAAAATGAACTCATATACTAAATTTCCATTGTTGAGCTCTTTATTTTGTTCCATTAATTAGGCTTTCTCTTCCAATACCACAGTATTTTATTACTGTAATTTTTATATTATTAGACAAGCATACACACATCATTCACCTTTTATAGAATTTTCCTTGCTATTCTCATCTGCTTATACTTCTTGATTAAACTTAGAATAATTTTCCCAAGTTCTTAAAAAGTTGGGATTTTGATTAGGATTACCTTGAATATGTCAAATGATTTAGAAAAACTTAACATCTTTAAACCATTTTCTCTTCCTATCAAGAACAATGTGTTGTTTATTCAATTTTTGTGACCCTCCATGAAGTTTTATAATTTTCTTTATATATCCCATTTATTTATTATTCACTTGACATATTTTTCAAATGTTCAGCTTTGAATGTGTGCCTTTCTTCCATTATATTCTCCAGGTTTTTTTCCTTTTACATAACTTTATAAATAGACACCTTACTGAATGAATTATTGCATATCCCAGGATAGTTGTTTTAGCTTTTTTGTTTGTTTTCCAGAAACACAATTATGTAATCTGATCACAATTTTTGTGACTGTCTTTATAATTTTTGTATCTGTTAGTCAATTTTATTTTCCTCTCTAATTACAAGGTGGAAGTTCAGAACAATAGTTAGCAGCAGTGACTGTAAGCATCCTTCTTGGCCCTGACTTTAAAAGGGGTGTTCCTAACTTTTCAGCATGAAGCAAGATACAAGCCAGCAAAGTGAAATAGACATACTTTAATCATTTTATTCTTGTTTTAGTGAATTTTTAAAAAAATAAATTGGCAATGGATATTGAATGTCATTTTTAAACTTTTCAAAATCATATAGAGGATCATTTAGTTTTTCTTTTTTAGTTAGATTAATAGGGTTCTTAATATTATATAAGCCATATTACTTCTAGAATCAACTATTTCATTTTCACCACATATTGTGTGTATAGAACTTTGTGTTCTGTTAGCTAAAATTCAGGATTTTGACATCAGTTTTTATGTCTGACCCAGACCTTTGCAAGAGAAATGTATCTTTCTCATTCTATATCCACTGTTGCACCCCTACAATTTATTTGAATTTTCCAGCTTCTTGAGTCAAAGGCTCAGTTTATGTATTTTTATATTTTTAGTGGCTGCTTGAGAAGCCCCTTTACAAATTCATAGGATTATGATTTTCCCCCCTTCCGGCTGATTTAGAACCAAGTGATATCTACATGCACTATGCACAATGCTTCCATGAATAGGATTTATGTGCACAGAATGCATAATCAACATATAACACATTCCAGGCATCACGTAACTGTAGCCATGACCCATACTTTTCTTCATGGTCCTTTTTTTTTTTTTTTATGTTTTATTTATTTTTGAGCGAGAGAAAGCGTGAGTGGGGGAGGGGAAGAGAGCGAGGGAGACTCAGAATCTGAAGCAGGCTCCAGGCTCTGAGCTGTTAGCACAGAGCCTGACATTGGGCTCAAACCCACGAACCGTGAGATCAGGATTTGAGCCAAAGTCAGACGCTTAACTGACTGAGCCACCCAGGCGCCCAATCTTCCCGGTCCTTTGGTGCAGCCACAAAAGTCAGATGGACATGCAAGTTATTGGAGTAGATGCAGTTCCAGCAAGGCAGGGTGCTGGGTTGCCTCATTGTTCTTCCCTCTGCTTAACCTTCTGCAGGCATGCCGTGCAACTTAATGTCACTGCCACCCAGCAGCTCTTGCTTATGGCCAGTCAGATGCCAAAGCTTGAAGCCTTCATACATATCTCTACAGCCTTTTCAAATTGTAACCTGAAGCACATCGATGAAGTCATCTATCCATGCCCTGTGGAGCCAAAAAAAATCATCGACTCCATGGAGTAAGTTGGGTCAGATGAGGGGGGTCAAGAGGTGGGCAGATAGCTGTTCTCTCTGCTTCTTTGTAGTCATTCATTAATGAGGTAACAAAGTGAGTCATCCTTGAAACTGCATGCTTTGAAAAGGTGCTTGTTTCCTCTCCCCTGTCCCTGCTATTCCTGTTATTTCCAGGGTGGGAAAGTATAGAGGTTGGGGGGGGGGTGGGGGGGGAGGAAGCCCAGGCATAGATAAATCCCACAGAAAAGTTTTGTTAAGTAGTTTAGGATTGCAAGAGGCACTTGGGAATGCTTTCCGTAGAGGTGGTTTCTCACTTCTTAATGAGCTTGCATGGTCACTAGAGAAAAGTAGAGCAGATAGTATGAAAGTGCAGAAGAAAGTCAGACCTACAGGGGTTCTGCAGCTTTATATCTGTGTGACCTTAAGTAGGTTCCTTGGCCTCTCTGAGCCCTAGTTCCTTCATTTGCGAAGTGGGGCTAACAACAATGCCCATCTTGTAGTGATGATGAATTGAGTTCTATGAAGCAGTTGCACTAGAGTGTTGAATAGCAGTTAATCGGTTAATAAAGAAGAACTAATAGGTAAGCAGAAATCCTCCCAGATCTGGCAGAAATTGCCCGTCTTTTGGTCTATTAGGCCCAGATACACTTTCCTTATTGTCCTATTGAGAAGGAAAAATAGCATTTGTCTCTTCTTGCCTGCTAATAGGAACCACTTTCTTCTTAGGACGTGACCATGGTCTCAGAATAAGTACATTTTTGTTTTCTGTGTCTTCATTATTCTGTCCAGTTTACCAAGTTTACCTTGTTTAAAAAACAAAACAAACAAACTCTGCAAAAAAAAGTAATACATCAGAGAAAATAGACTATTTCACAGTGAAGTTTGTCAGATTTTAATTTCATATAATACTGGTATTTCTATTTGAGATATACTTTTTAAAATGAAGCTTAGCTAAATCAAGAGTTCATTCCCTTCAGGGCAAACATTTTTATCTCCTACAGCTCTGAGAATAGATATTTTTACCTGTCATTTTAAAATATCCAGGACAAAGAAGAATGAAAGTCATCTAAAGGACCCGGAGGTTACCTAAAGTCACTAATAAGCGATGATTTGCTTAACTGGTGCAAAGGAACCTTCTGAGTCCAGAGCTTGTCGGGATGGCTGGAGAAAAGATGCTCCGACACCCAGAGTCGGTATATGAGAGCAGATGTGGAAACCCCCAGTGTTTTCGGACAGAATCGAATTGTCTGTCAGTCAGCTGCCCTCTACAGTGCTGTCTCTTGTTAAACGTGGTGCTTACGTATTTGCTGCACCCAGGAAAGGGGCAGACCTGCTTTGATTCCAGACTCGACTGCTGAGACTCCAGAGGCCCACTCCACTGTTGACCTGTCCAGGCCCCTGACAGATCACAGCACGATGTGAGGCAGCACTGAAAGTCTCGGGGAGTTGGCCAGAGAAAAGAGATGGGGAATGAGATTCAGTTCCTCCCCAGAAAGGGGCTCCTCCAGGTGCTCCATAGCACTTCCTCCCTCCCAAGCTGTGTCCAGACACTTTATACCCCTAGATTTTATTTTTTTTTTTAATTTTCTTTAACATTTATTTTTGAGACAGAGAGAGACAGAGCATGAACAGGGGAGGGTCAGAGAGAGAGAGACACAGGATCTGAAACAGGCCTCAGGCTCTGAGCAGTCAGCACAGAGCCCAACGCGGGGCTTGAACTCAGAGACCGCGAGATCATGACCTGAGCCGAAGTCGGACGCTTAACTGACTGAGCCACCCAGGCGCCCCTATAACCCTAGATTTTAAACAAGAATAAACTCATCTCCCAGAAGAGGAGTTGATTTATCTTCAGGTGTTCAGCACTTTCCATCCTTCCCCACTATCCATCCCCTGGTAAAGGCAGGTAATTGCTACCTGATTTATGATCAAACTGTAATTGACATTTGTACAAAATTTATGTCTCTCTGTCATGTAATGTTCTCCAAGGTGTATAATTATTTTTAAAAATAGGCAGCCAAACAGAACTAAAAATGAAATAACTTTTGTCTCCACAGAGTATATTTTGCATGCACTTAAGGAACGAAGGTTTGTTTTTTTGTTTGTGTGTTTGTTTTTTAAACAGGGAAAAGTCATAAGTGCACGTGATTCACTCACAGTGTTACATTCAGGACCACATTCCAGCATCATCTCCGGCAGCCCTCCCTTGCCACACTGAAGTAGTCTGTCCTCTCCCTCATACCTCTCTGCCTTGGCTCGTGACGGTTCTGTTTCTGGAAACTACTTGCACCTCTGCTTCCCTGGTTAATTCCTACTCAGACATCAGAGCTCTCCCCTGGAAGCCATTGCACTGAGGCGGCCTCCTCTGGAGTTGCCGTCATCCCCCGTGTCCATCTTTATCATTGCTCTTACAAGGGTTATTCTAAATAGCTGGTTATTTATCTGTGTTCTCTCTTGTGCAGTGAGTTTTGCAAAGGAAGAGAATGTCTCTTGTTTCTTCTTGCTTTCATTGCCAGCTCTTGGTAGGGACTCAAATATTTGCTGAATGAAATGAAATTTTGTTGATGGAATGAGATGACCATTTTCACACTGTCCTGGCTGACGTTTGTTTGTTTGCTCGTTTAGACAAACGTGAGAATAGATGGCAGAATTCCATAGCAAGCTTATATTTGGGGATGTGAAGTCCTATGTGTAAAACACCTGTATGCCCATATCTTATCCCTATTTCTGACAGCCCATTTTTTCTTCTTTTTAAAAAATGTTTCTTTATTTTGAGAGAGAGATAGTGCAAGTGTGTGCAAGCAGGGGAGGGGCAGAGGGAGATGGGGAGAATCTTAAGCAGGCTCCACGCTCAGCACAGAGGACATCGAGGGGCTGTATCTCATGACCTTGAGATCGTGATCTGAGCTGAAACCAAGAGGTGGATGCTTAACCGACTGAGCTACCCAGGCGCCCCAGCCACATTTGAATAATAACTGAAATTAGGAGTTAATGCTTCTTATTAGTATGACAAACATGGCCATTAATCAGCATTAAACAATGGGCTGTTCTCTCTCTTCTACCTGCCGGTGTCCTCTGCCCTTGTCCCAACTACCACAGACACTTGGTCATGGAATTGTGCCACCATTCTTACTCATGTCCCTGCCTTTATATTTCTAGCTTCTAAAGTTGGTGGTATTTACCTTTAGAAACTCATGTGCACGACTAGATCAGGGATTGCCAATGAAATTCCAGTTTTCCAGAATAACAGCTTAAGTAGAATTTTTTTAAGTTTATTTATTTTGAGAGGGAGAGCATACATGAGGGATATGGGATAGGGCTTTGGAATTGGTGCTTTCCATATTTTTCAGGCCAAGTTACCACCTCGTAGGGGAGACAGAAGAAAAGGATTTTTGCACCTGTATAACAACTTGAAATAACTAGAGTCGGGAACTAGAAAAGTGGATCCACAAATATTTACTGCTTTATATAGCATACTTAAAACAGTCTAGTAAATATGCATTAAGAAGGGATGGACAGCTATGAATCATCACTGAGCAATTATTTTGAGTAAAGACACTTTAACAGACATTCAGTTCCTGACCACAATATTCTAGGGTTGATATTATCATTACTGCTGTACTAATAAAGGAACAAAAGCTCAGAAAGGCTAAGTAACTCTTCAGAAGTCTCTCAGCTAATAAGTCACAGAGACACCATTTTTCTCCATGGCCACATGATTCTGGTCACATGGCTGCAGTCTTTTCGGTACACCCACATATTTGGCAGTGTAAGAGATTAAAAGGTGCTTTCTTAAAATATAGACCGTGTTCTCATGGAGCTCATAATAAAACACAAGACAAAACAGGGTAGAATTATATATGGAGTGTGGTAGAGGAAGTGGGACATATTAAGTTTGATGGAGTTGGCGGAGGTAGAAAGGCTCTGTAAACACAGGCAGGCACAGGACACAGACTTGGAAGAGGAGGACACATACCAGCCACGGCCACTGGAGCAGGAAAACCAGGCGCATGTTTGGGATATGGCTGTCAGTCCACTTCGGCCGCACGTGTGTTACATGTAGGGAAGCTGCTAGAGGTCAAGCTGGGAAGATGTCTGGGGCCATACTGAGATTCTGAGTACCATGTAGAGGATTGTACTTAATTCTGTAGGCACTGGGGATACACCGAAGGAGGGTCGTGTGTGTGTGTGTGTGTGTGTGTGTGTGTGTGTGTGTGTGGACTGGGGTGGCTTTGGTTATTTGTTCCATTTTGTTTTAATCAAAAAAGACTTTGATGAAAGTGGGCTTTAGGCACATTAATATGGTCGTGGGGGCAGGGGGATAGGTCCACATGGGCAGTCACCAAAGGCAAGGAGAGCCATCACTGGCCATGGAGAGGGGTGGAATCCTAGGACTGGAGAGGGGCAACAGATATAAAAAAACACCCCTGTATCTGGGGAGAGAAAAACCAATAGGACATGGCAACTGCTTCACTCATGTGCTTGCACATGCCTGTCGGGTCAACCATCAGATCCGGACACCCACATCTGTCATGGCTTCTGTCTCCGGTGCCAGGGATTTAATTCTCTTAAAGTTCAATTCTACTGAAATTTTTACTCCAAGAAGCAATGCCTTTTCAAAACCTAATACCAAATCATTCAAGTCTTAAACTTGTGGAGCGGTGCTCTTTTAAATTGGCGATTTCCCACTTTGCCTGACCCTAAGACTCACCCCTCCACTTGTTAAAAACAAAGATTATCAAACTGTCACCCCTAAAGACTGATTTAGTGGTTGTAAGACGGTACCCAGGGATCTGAACTTCTGTCAGAGGCCCCACATAAGTCTTAGCGGTGAGCAGGCAAGTTTGGGAAATCATGCCTCGGAGTGCTTTTTCATTCAACAGCTCCATTGGACATGGGGTCAGTCATGTTCCAGCCATCAAATCACCTCTGCTCCCCTACTCTCCTCACTTTGTCTTTCAATTCCTAGATGCTTTACTTGATGACAGGTTCCAGATAGATTTGTACCTACTAAACATCACACTCTTGAAGTCACCTGGCCTCTAGAAGCACAGCTAATCTGCCATGTGCTTTTTGATCAGACACTGACAGCAATCAGCTGTGACAAATATGAAGGGAAGTCAGAGGTCGGAAAGTAGTTTTGCCTTGGTGCCGAAGAACACATTGTTAACACTAAGAAAGTTTATTCCAGGGAAAAGGAAAACACTAATTTTAATATTTGTGGGTTTATTGTCAGGATTGCATGGCCTTATGATGGCATCTAAGCAGCTGACCAAAAAAAAAAAAAAAAAATCCCTGCAAATTCTGTGTAGTTTTAATGTTACCGGGCTTTAAATACAATCCAGAGCAGGGTTACACTGTTTCCTAAACAAAATGAATACTTTTCATATTATCCGACCACTGGAGGCCAGAATAGGTACTCAGGAAAAGTTTAGCGGGAAATGCGGAGGCCAGTTCACCAGGAGCATTAGGCACAGATATACCCGTCTCCCCAGTAAAAAGTTTACATTTACTCTGAAGCCAACTCTGCCAAGTTGAAGTTGGTCGACATTTAGCCTTTCAGCTCTTCAACACTTTTCATCACTGCCAACTGGAATTTTTAACTCCCAATTTTGCTTCCTACTCTACAAATCCGTCTCCTTTCTTCCCTTCCCACGATCTCCCTACAACCCCACCTCCTTCTGTGTTCACTCGTTCTCTCTTATCATCATCCATCTCAGCTCCCCAAACACTATGCAGAACACACACTGGCCAATCGAGACTGCCATGTGGGGAGAGCCCTCATTGACTGAATAAGGTACCTGGAAGCAGAAGGGGACTGGATACAGGGAGAAGAAACAAAATCCCTGCTCTCTTGGACTCCTTAGAAAGTGGGGAAACTGACACATGAGCAAGTGCATACAGAATGATAGTTGCAATGATCAAGGGAAGAACATAATTCAGATGAGAGGGGAGAAGGAACGTCACCAGGAGGCAACAGACAGCTTCACCTGATACACCATTGTCTTGCCCTGCTTGTTGTGTAAGAAACCTAGGAGGAAAGATGCACATTCCTCTTGCTCTTTCACTTGGTGAATACATCAGTCGTTAAATTACTGAGAGTAGGAGAAAGCTTCAATAAATCTCAAGCCCCGCAAAAGGTAGTAATATTTAGAGGAAATTGTATGTACGTTGCTTTCTGAGAATCAATAGCCTTTTGCTTCTTTTGAAGCAAATTTAAGTAGATGTTTATCGGGGCGCCTGGGTGGTTCAGTCGGTTAAGTGTCCAACTTCGGCTCATCATGACCTCACGGTTTGTGAGTCCGAGCCCTGCGTGGGGCTCTGTGCTGACAGCTCAGAGCCTGGAGCCTGCTTCTGATTCTGTGTCTCTCTCTCTCTCTCTCTCTGCCCCTGCCCGGTTCTCACTCTGTCTCTCTCTCAAAAATAAACATTAGAAACAAAATTAAGTAGAAGTTTATCTATTTTTTAAAGTTTTTTTAAGTTTATTTGAGAAAGAGAGAGAAAGTGGGGGAGGAGCAGAAAGAGAGGGAGAGGAAGAGAATCCCATACAGGCTGTGCACTAGAAGCCTGGAGCCTGGCAGGGCTTGAACTCATGAACTGCGAGATTGTGAACTGAGCTGAAATCAAGAGTCGGATGCTCAACCTACTGAGCCAGCCAAGCAACCCAGCAATTTAAGTAGAAGTTTAGAATCTAGGCCCTATGGGTTCAAAACATCTTAGGTACACTGAAGAGCATTTGGTTAATTTTAGAAATGTACTTTTATTTATAGAGTGTCTTTTTTTCCCATGCTGTCTTATTTACTATTTTAAAAACAAATTGAGAACAACCAGCAGCAAATCAGACTTTGGTAAAAAAAGAGCATGAACTGATTATATGTCCCCAAAAGGGTATCACACAATATATATGCGTGTTTGTTACATCAGTGTCCGCTTTGAACTCAGGAAGTGCCTGGATGAGATAAGTGAGGGACTGTTTGGTTGTATTAGAAAAGGTATTTTGGGGGGCGCCTGGGTGGCTCATTCGGTTGGGCGTCCGACTTCGGCTCATGATCTCACAGCTTGTGGGTTCAAGCCCCACATCGGGCTCTGTGCTGACAGTTCAGAGCCTGGAGCGTGTTTCAGATTCTGTGTCTCCCTCCCTCTCTTCCTTTTCCCCACTCACGCTCTGTCTCTCTCTGTGTGAAAAATAAATAAACATTAAAAAAAATTAGAAAAGGTATTTTGGGGCGCCTGGGTGGCTCAGTCGTTTAAGCATCTGACTTCAGCTCAGGTCATGATCTCAGGGTTCATGAGTTCAAGCCCCGCGTCGGGCTCTCTGCT
Source organism: Lynx canadensis (assembly GCF_007474595.2). Lineage (NCBI taxonomy): Eukaryota > Metazoa > Chordata > Mammalia > Carnivora > Felidae > Lynx > Lynx canadensis. The sequence continues at coordinate 61,796,717 of NC_044309.1, forward strand.
GTCGGTCAGCTCAGAGCCTGCTTCAGATCCTCTGTACCCCTAGCTCTCTGCCCCTCCCCCACTTATACAGTCTCGCGCTCTCTCTCTTCTAAGTAAACATTTAAAAAATACTTCAAAATTAAACAGAAAAGTTATTTTATTATTTTTTTAGGTTTATTTATATTGAGAGAGCGAGAAAGAGAGAACTAGCAGGGGAGGGGCAGAGAGAGAGAGAAAGAGGGAATCCCAAGCAGGCTCTGTACTGTCAGTCCAGAGTCTGGCACGAGGCTCCATCTCATGAACCGTGAGATCATGACCTGAGCCGGAATCAAGAGTCAGATGCTTAACTGACTGAGGCACCCAGGCGCCCAAGAAAAGGTATTTCAAAACCAGCTATTACCACTGTAGACACATGCTCCTTGGTTGTTGTCCCCCAAATCAACATGTCTTTGGTTTCTTGGCTCCTTTTGTTTTATCAAATCGCTTTAAGTGCAGTTGCGAATATTCCTGTTCGTTCTCATGATATCCCGAGAATTTAGAACAGATGAAATTATTGCCATTTTTCACAAGTAAAAAGATCGATACTATAGAATAGAAAATGGTATTATGGAACACAGGAAGAGCTATGACTAGTAGAGGGAGGCCATTTACAGGGCACTGCAACTTCCGCAGTTGTGTTCTTAGAAACCTACACAACCAGCACTTTCTCAGATAAGCTAACTCACCAAAGCCTCCAAGTATTACCCTTGCCGTGCACACTAACATCAGTGACAACAGCTGGTGCCAGCCATGTGACGTATAATCCTAGCTCAGGGCCGGGTTCTGATTTTTCATAGATTTTTTTCTTTACAACCTTCTTGAAATCAGGCTCTATTTCCTCCAACGCAGTTTTTGAAACCTCTGTATGTTTGCAGGTGAAACAAAAGGGTCTTAGGTCAGTTAACCCCCTGTTGACCATCAAATAAGATGAGGTAAAGGTAACATTAACATAAAATGGAGAGGTGCCTGCATCATCCCACAAGCTTTAGCCCAACCATCAGGTGGCTATATAATTGGAAAATCTTCTGGTTTTCTAAGTATTTGGAGTTGTTTTTATTCTGGGAACTTCTCGACCTTTGCCTATTCAATTTAAATCAAAAGGCATTTGAGTAACTAGCAAACACTCAGCGCTAATAGCAGCAAAACAAGGAAAACCAAAAACATTACAGACACTCCAATATCCAATGAGAGGTGTTAAAATTGAGAGTTGTTTTTCTGAAGTATTGACATAAGCACATCTTAAATGCTCAATAATTTGTCATGGGAGCAAAGCGGTAACAGCTAAGATTTCCCTATAATCAAAATAGTATGACTGAGCTCAGTCCTTTAAGATAGGAATAAATGTACCAAACACATGGATTATAAAAATCACACTAGCATATTTAGGTAGCCTAATTTTTTTTAAGTGTACTTATTTTGAGAGAGAGCGACAGCAGGAGGGGCAGAGAGGGAGAGTCCCAACCAGCTCAGCCCAATGCGGGGCTCCATCTCACGACCCATCACAACCTGAGCCGATACCAAGAGTCGGATGCTTAACCAGCTGAGCCACTCAGACGCCCCTTAGGTAGCCTAATTTTTAAAACTGTATTATATCAAATGTTTAACCAAATAGACCTTCCAATTAAGAGAAACATTAAATATTTAATTGATGATTTTATTGCTTTCTCTGAGAAGCACAGATAGACTTTGGGATTATCAAAATAGTTCTGACATCTTTAAAAAAGAGATTAGGCTGATATCATGGTAACTCAGTTATTCACGATACTTTTCTTTCTGTAAGTACAGGTATTCAATAATCACTCTGTTAAAGTGGCTTCAGCGTACTATAATCACTCCACTTGACAGACTATTCATAGCCACTAGAGCACTTCAAAATTCATGCAAAATCTCTGGAAATAATTATCAAGCTATTACCATAGACTGCAAATAGAGCTCCAAAATGCATTTCATAGATTTGCTAAAACACATTGTAAGTCTGCCAAATGTAGTTGCTCTTATTTGTTAAGGCATTGAACAGAATTTTAAAAGCAAAAAGCTGGGGGCGCCTGGGTGGCGCAGTCGGTTAAGCGTCCGACTTCAGCCAGGTCACGATCTCGCGGTCCGTGGGTTCGAGCCCCGCGTCGGGCTCTGGGCTGATGGCTCAGAGCCTGGAGCCTGTTTCAGATTCTGTGTCTCCCTCTCTCTCTGCCCCTCCCCCGTTCATGCTCTGTCTCTCTCTGTCCCAAAAATAAAATAAAAACGTTGGAAAAAAAAAATTAAAAAAAAAAAAAAAAAAAACAAAACAAAAAGCTGAAGGTTGCAAGATCAGTGCACTCGGTGTTAATTGGACAACACTGAATGAGCGGGGCTGCCACGGAAGCACCCTGGATGCGAGCCTCTCAACTCTGTGAATACAGAACGTGCCATGCTCCTGGGGGGTGACTGGAGCTCACAAATGTGCTCCTGGATGTACTTGTGAACCGGTTGGAGAGGAAGTAATTGGTGATAATTAGAGATCAAACATAATAAAGCTGTAGATTGCATCGCTGCTGAATTTATCGATCTGAGTGGGAGGAAGCAGGATTCAAAGTGATGGGATTGGGCTTAGCAGTGCAGAGCAAAGAGCTCATTCAGCGCACAGGATTTGGATACCCACTCAACTTGGGTATCCAGCAACTGTTCTAAATTCTAGAACTCAAGCAAGAAATGGAAAGTGTTGTTTGATTGTGTCTCACAGGGTCTTGTTTTGGGGAACTTTTCTTTTTCTTTCTTTCTTTTCTTTCTTTCTTTCTTTCTTTCTCTTTTCTTTCTTTTTTTGGTCTATTGTCTTACACATGTTGCTAGAATTCTTTTGTACTCTGACTACCCTCAGGTGGTTAGACGATGCTATTATTGATGAGATCACACCCAAGCTGATTGGGGATCGGCCCAATACTTACACATACACCAAGGCCTTGGGAGAAATGGTGGTACAACAAGAGAGTGGGAACCTAAACATTGCCATCATAAGGCCGTCCATTGTGGGAGCAACCTGGCAGGAGCCTTTCCCGGTAAGCCCACTCACCTGGATTCCAGATTCCTTGCTTTGCTTCCAAACCAGCATCCTTCTCACCCAATTACTTTCTGATGTTCTCTCTCCCTCTCTCTCTCTCTCTGCCTCTCTCTTGTCAGAATATGTAGCTGAGTGCAGCAAATCGAACATGAACCCATTGTACTAGGACAAAATTCCATGTTTGGTTCAGGATCTGTCCAGCATGATGCTCCTCTGGGAGCCTAGACTTGGCTGGAGATCGTAAATTCACTTCTTGTTAACCCTAGTGTGAGAATTCCATGGGAGATAGTTTTAGTTCTTGGCTTTCCCTCTATAGTTTAAATATACCAGAATGTTCTTGATGGCCAAACTGGTAGTATTACAACTGCCAGGGCAAATAAGAATCACAAAGTTCACAGAAGGTTCTCAGGGTAGGAATAATAATTTTTGTGTCTGTATACTGCAATATCCTTTTGAAAGTACACTAAATTATACCATCTTTTTTGAAGCAATTTTGTGAAGCTTTAGGGCCCCCAAATTTGAGCTGTACTACTTACTGACAATGGAGCCTTTTAAGTGGTCTCATCTATAAAACTGGGCTAATACTGTTTTAGCCCAATACTGGACCCACTTTGGAGAGTCAACCAAATGAGACAATGTATGAGGAGTGTTTGTTTAGTGTAGTGCCTGGTCCCTAGTAGAAGACTCAACGATCCCTTCATCTTCTCTTTTCTGTCTCCTCTCCTATTTTCCACACACACTTTGACTTTTACATATAAAGAAACAGACAGAATAAGGTCAACTGACTTGCTTTTAGGGCTTAGGAGACAAACTCAGAAAGACATTTTCCTCTAACTGCTCCTGAACATATTCTCCCTGTTAACATCTCTAAGCAAGCTAATACAAGTGGAGTTTGGACGCATGACTTCTCATTTTTGAGAAATGGATAATTCCTACAAATCATGTTTGATTTGTAGTGTTCCCCTGGAGAATTAAAATCAGGACTGAGGTGGAGAAAAATGATGGTTAATAAATGGATTGGCAGGTTATGATTTTAAGACAAGGTGCAATTTAGCCTGTAAGAGGTCATAAAACAATTTGAAATTCTCCATGACTCCTCCAGAATGCTGGCAGAATCTTAATTCTTGCACAAGTGCAGAAATATCCAGTGCTTTGCCACTGATCTTTGTTTCTGGTCTTAGAAAAACTGGCTTAGACTGTTCTATCAGCCAGGGTCTCAGTGCTCTTTTTTGAAATTTATTAAGATCAGACTGCAGATGTTATAGATATATTATGATTTTCTGACATGTGTAACCAATAGAGATCTTTTTTTCTTTTAGGGTTGGGTTGATAACTTAAATGGACCTAGTGGACTCATTATTGCGGTATGTATAACACTGTAGAAACAACTACTTGAAATGTAGTGGAGGAATGGTAAGGAAATGCTTAGTGTTGCTTTGGCTTCATTGATCCAAAACCATAAATGTTACTTTATTATTATCGAAGCAACTTAATCTCAGTTTTGCTGATTGGAAAATAGAAGCAGGATGAAATTACTTCTATTGTTTGTAGATTTTATTATCAGGAAAACAGAGGTCCTGTGATATCAATTACGATTTAGGAGTTATTTTTGGAAAAATCTGAGCATCAAGGACCATGTCTGTATTTCCCTTTGATTACCACAAGATGGGAGTGTTTCCTCCTTTTTGCTCTTTATTAATAGCTTGAATTAGTACACCAAACTGGGGATGCAATAAACGTCACATTCCCAAAGATTAAATTTTTTATTATAATACACATATAAGAGTTTGTGTGTGGATAGAAATTTTATGTATGTGTGTATATATATATATATATATATATATATATATATACACACACACACGTGTATATATATATACATGTATATATGTATATATGTGTATGTATATATACATATATGTATGTATATATATACATACATCAATAACTGGTGCTCAACAGATACAAGAAAGAGAACCACCCACTGGAGCAAATTTTTCACATGTAAAAATTGATGACTTTAGTAAATACTTTTCACCAATGATCCTCTCACAGACAAGTAGAAATGTCAGTGGTGCCTGTAAGTCATCATCAGTGGGTTTCTCCCTGCATTGAAGGCTGATGTGGTTGACATGAGCCGTGACCTAGTTCACAGTTCACGCTGAAACACTGTAAGACCAGAACCATTACTCTACTCTTTAGGACAATGAATAGGAATTCAATTTTCTCCCTGAATTTAAATCTTATTAGAAACCTCATGCTTCAGGTTATTTCTGTTCTTCTCAGAGCTAGGTCCAACGTGAACTAACATATAAGAGAGTGAATTGTGACTACCTGTCAAAGACAGGGACAGTGAACTTCCTTCTGATTTCTTTATTTTTCTAGCAGCCCCTCTCTTTTTGTTCTCTACCTGTCTTCAATTCTCTCTTCTTTAAAGCTTAGTTGGGGTGAATATTTGGTAACTTAGAACATAATTATTTTAACATGACCCTAGAATGAGTTTCTTTATATTATTTATAAATCATATTTATTCCGATTTTCTAAATTTTTTAAAACTGATTTCTTACATCCAAAGGAAGGGGAATCAGTTACAAGAAAATAAAAATGAGGAACATAAGAAAGTGCTAACCATTGCAAATCGATGCTAGAAATATGCAGGGTATCAATAACTTCATAAAATCAAGAAACATGACTATTTATTAACTGACTTATTTGTTGGCATGACTTATTTATTAATGTTAATAATTCCCAATTCTTACATCTACATAAGATCAGTGATCTGTGAACTAAGATACTTAACACTTAACAAAAAGTGGTGGCCCTTTCCTAAGTAATAAAAAAGTTTTTGTGGAATGGTAGAACTTTATTAATTTTTTAAAAAAGTTTATTTATTTTGAGGAGGGGGAGAAGGGGCAGAGAGAGAGAGAGAGAGAGAGAGAGAGAGAGAATCCCAAGCAGGCTCCACAGTGTCAGCACAGAGCCTGATGCAGGGCTCGAACTCACGAACCATGAGATCATGACTTGAGCCAAAAACCAAGAGTTGGATGCTTCACCAACTGAGCCACCCAGGTGCCCCTAATTTTTAAAAGTGTTTCTTAAACCTTTAATGTCTACTACTGTTTGTAAGCTACTAGGCACTAGCAGAAAATGACATCATTTAAGAAATGGTAAACTAGTAATAGAGGGAAATTTGGGAAACCTTAATTCTTAAAATATCTCATGGATTAATTATTAAATGTGAAAAAACTGTTGGTGTTTATTAACTAGATATACTAACCTCTCACAAATCTGAGGAACTCCACTCTCTAAAGGGACCTGAGGACTACTATGGAAATGCTGGCATTTGAGGCGAACTTGGCTGGGGGGTTGGGTAGGCTGAGAAAAGTCAGCCTTGGCACAATAACCCAGTCAGCAGCGAGTCAGTGCTAACTGTTGTAACTAGTGGTATTAGTATTAGCCCCAATTATTACTTAAAACCTATTTTATGTTCTTTTTTCCTGTGCAGGCCGGGAAAGGGTTTCTCCGGTCCATAAGAGCTACTCCGATGGCAGTGGCAGATTTAATTCCAGTTGATACAGTTGTCAATCTCACCTTGGCTGTAGGATGGTACACAGCAGTTCACAGGTGTGCATGCATAAGCCAGCTTGCAGAGCTTTGACGAGGAGGAGGGTGAATATGTTAGGCTTATTATATGCATTTGATTGCAGAAGACCCCAAATGTGAAAGAGGATTTGTTTTAATATTTTACAGAATTTCAAATATGCCATCACGTATGCATGGAGGTGTTTTATAAATACTGATGTGTATTTTGGTCATAAAGTAACAAACTCTTTAAATCCTTTAACCATAAAATCGATAACCAAAAAGAGTTTTTCCTTCTATTCGGTAATTTAAAATACAGCTTCCTTTTTCAAGGCAAAGGAGATAAAAGTGGGTGAAATGAGGGCATCTTTTATATTTTATAGAACTGCTCACTTCCTGATAAATGCCAAAATCTCAGATCACCATATGGGGGCTATTTCCTAGTACAAAAAAAAAAAAAAAAAAAAAAAAAAGTTGTTTATACATTTGCTTTGATAGTAAATGACAAATAGAATTAAAATTTTCTTATTTGAAGTCAGCCATTTAGATGTTTTTCAATCCAGCAGGGCTTAACTGGATTTAGGAGAAAACATAGCCTGTATTTTGCCCAGTAACCATGTCCAGAAGTAAGGAATGTGACCCGCTTTCTCATTGTCATGGTACCTCCATTTGCTGCTTAAATACATCAAACTTTGTGAGCTCTCTGTGTGCACATGCACAAACACCCATATTTCCCTAGTCTTCTTCCATTTTGCTTTTTTACCCAAAGAAGGAACAAAAGATGGAAGTGTTGCTTTCATTATGGAAACTACTGAAACAATCTTGTTTAAATGTTATTTTTCCTTATATTTTTTCCATTAGTCTTTCATTTAGTTGTATTTATTTAATTTTTATTTCATTTTTCAGACCTAAGTCAACATTAATCTACCACTGTACGTCTGGTAACTTCAATCCTTGTAACTGGGGCAAAATGGGTAAGTGTCTATAGAGATGTAACTACCTAACTATTAGTGTCTGCCCTCACACTGTGAATGTCTACCACAGGGGTAGGGGGTGGGGATGGACAAAATGTGTTCTGGAGCTTGGAGTCAAATGGGAGAAAAAGAAAAAAAATAAGCAAAAAAGATAAAATAATTAGAAATTATAAATGTGTAAGAGTTAACTAGAATGTACTATGGTACATCAAAGGGAGTCAGTGGAATATCTACATGATTGTAAGCAATAAGGGGTTCATTGGCTACAAAGATTTTAAAAATCAAGAAAAGTGAGCAAAAGTCAGCAATGATAAGTAATGTCCATGATGAAATATTCCTGCTGGGGCAGCTGCTCCCATGTGCATATCCCTTGCCCCCTTGCTCCCTCACTGAGACTGTGAAATGATCAATGACCAAGTAGATTTAGAAAAGTTCAATACTACTAACTTTTGTTACTGAGTCAGCAATACTCTTCATTGATTTATACAGTGAGCCTTACATGTGACCTTGAAAGTATCTTGTTGAAGTAATTAATCCTGCATGTAAAAGAAAATTAGCTAACCAATCTTGTCCTCCTTTGTCAATTTAGGAGTTGTCTTGCAAATATCTGAAACTTTTAGAACATCTAATTTTGTTTAGATACTAGATATAGAAAAAATCAAATGAACTTCATTTGTTAGAATCTGATTCCCAATTCAGAACACTCTGCTATGCTATTGTTTGCAAAGTTGTTACTTCAGTAAAAATGAAATGATCTACTATCATCAAAGTTCTTCAGATCATATATCCAGCTCTTTAGATAATATATCTAAATAACTCTGAACATATTTGGAAATAAGTCTCCTCTACGTCAGTAACAGAATTATGATATCACTTATAAAAGTGGCATTCGTAGAAGCAAACCAGATATCTTAGGCTCTTAAATAAAACATGGAAATTACATTTCTGAAATTTACAAGTCTTCCTCCGTGCTGAAACTTATTATCTCTGTTTTATCAAATTATACAATATCACAGTTGAAAGTAATCTTAAAAATAATCTAGTGGCCTTGCTTTATTTTACATATGCAGCCCCGGGAGAATAAAAGATCTATTCGAATTCATATGGAGGCTGGTACCCAAAATAGAAGTAGAAGATGCGTCTCTTGACTCTCCCCAGTGGTCAGTAACCACTTCACTAGTGATTCTTAAAAGTGATTATGACTCCCTCTGGGAGGAGAAGAGTCCAGATTCCTGGGCCAGATATTTCTTGAGAATCTTTTCTGTGTAAGGTATATATATTTTATATAGATTTCCAGGTAATCTTGTTTAAGGAGGACAATAGTCATATCACCATAAGAATTGGTATCATTATAATTGAAAAATGAACTTAGGCATAGCCTTTGAAAATTTTACATACATAAAATAAATATTGAATTTGAATTAGTTTTTTTTAAATAATTATTTTACAACTGTACATTAAAAGTTTTTAACTAGGTTTTATCTACATAACAATGTAAAAAATTGTGAAAAAAAGTCTGGAGACAAGAGTGGACGATTGAGTCTGGATATTCCTAGAGAAGCAGAAATATCCAAGAAGTAAAAGACTGGTATTTAAAGTGAACCAATATAAGGGAATCCTGCCTTGATATTCTCTATTTTACTTAAACTTTATGAAGCTTTAAGTAACCCTTTATAGGGGCGCCTGGGTGTCTCAGGTGTCTCAGTCGGTTAAGCGTCCGACTTTGGCTCAGGTCATGATCTCGCGGTTCGAGTTTGTGCCCCGCGTTGGGCTCTGTGCTGACAGCTCAGAGCCTGGAGCCTGCTCCCGATTCTGTGTCTCTCTCTCTGCCCCTCCCTCACTCGCTCACTTGCTCTCTCTCTCTCTCAAAAATAAACATTAAAAATTTTTTTCTAAAAGGTAACCCTTTTTAAAGGTTTAAGTAAAATGTGAACTTTCCTGATGGTTCTGCAAGTAACAATCCAGCCTAGGAAATAAAGCCTTCAGGTTCTGTCTTGGGGCTTTCAGAATAGACTAGATATCCTTGGAACCAATGATGGATTTAAGTTTTTCTGAACAGTTCTTCACTGTATTGATTAGAACTATTATTTCCCCAAGAAGTTGCTTTTAGTGTAAGGTTTCAAGAAAAGGACCCACTTTGTAACCCATTCTCATTGTTTGATTTTTGCAGGTGACCTCTTGCCTGGCATAAATAACCTTAATATTGTCTCAGATTGATTATTGACTCTACACAGCAAATCATTAGTCTTTATCATTTTGACCCATTGCAACCTCGACTACAGTGGGCTTATATGTGCCTGGACTTAGTGCTCTATTTTTTCCGCAGGATTCCAAGTCTTGGCAACCTTTGAAAAAGTCCCATTTGAGAGAGCTTTTAGGAGGCCGAATGCAGACTTCACAACCAATACCATCACAAGCCAGTACTGGAATGCAGTCAGCCACCGAGCCCCTGCCATCATCTACGACTTCTATCTACGGCTCACAGGAAGGAAGCCCAGGTAAGAAGCTGAAGTCAATTGCTTTAAGAGTGTTGCCGCATGGAAGGTTAGGATCCCAAAGTCCTTAGCCCTCCTTTCATCTGGGGATCAAAGGTGATAACTAAATCATACACACACACACACACACACACACACACACACGTATGTATATATTTGGGGACAAAACCAAAGCAGTAGTAGTGAGAAGCCCCAGAGGGACTCCTACCTTAAAAATCCTCTATCATAATAATGGAAGTTCAATATTGAAGAACTTGGTGAATTCAGCAAGTAATCATCCACCAAAAGGAAAGCAACTGAGACTCTAAGTCTGGGGTTTTCTAAATTGTTAGGTAATATTAAAATAACGATAACAGCCTCACTTACACACACACACACACACACACACACACACGGGATGATGTGGAATGATCTCATTTTCATTCTCACAACCCAGAGAGGATATTCTCGGTATGCCAGTTTTACAAATAGGATGTAGAAGCTGCGGGGAAGAATTTAAAGTAGACTCCAAGTGACAGAATAAAGATCTGGAGAAACCTGAACCAGATTTACTGCCACCTAGAGGTGAGTAAAGAAATAAAGGGAACAAGGTAGAATGAAATGTGTGGATGCTGAGGCAGCTGTGTCACCATATAGCTGTGTGACATAGGACGTATCCCTTTCTCTCACTTAAGTTCTGTGTCTTGAATATTGTCTCTCAAGAGTCATAATTATAAGTACCAAAGGCAATTGCTGCAAGTAAGAGTCAGGAGCATGAATAGCATTGCCTTCTGTTCTAGTCTCTCTACAGGAGGAAGCCTCTCTCAGCATGTTGAATTTCCATCCTTCTTAGCAGTGCAAATGACTAAAACTTAGGCAATGTCACTTTTATCCAAATTTTCAGAGACCCAATTTAAAGCTGATAACTCAATAATCATCAGCTTTTTCTTGAGCAAGGTGAAAAGGAGACATTGTGGCTATGGAGAAAATATTTGCATAGGGCTTTTTTTTATTAGTTATTTTGAGAGAGAGCACACACGCATGTGAGCAGGGAAGGGGCAAAGAGCGAGAATTCCAAGCAGGCTCTGTGCTGTCAGCATGGAGCCTGACATGGGGCTTGAACTCACCAACCTTAGGATCATGATCTGAGCCACAATCAAGATCGGGTGCTTAACCAACTGAGCCACCCAAGCACCCCATGTATGGGGCTTATTAAATAAAGATGGGAAAAGAAGAAAAACCTATTGTAGGCAGAAATGCTAAAGATTTTAACACAGATCAGGGTTGAAAGAAGACCTGCAGAAAGAGCAGACCTGCAGAAAGAGCAAAGTTCCATAAGCAGAAAAGAGAAACAGGAGAAAGGGACCTAATAAAAATCTTTATGAATTTTGTTTGTGAGAAATTAAACTAATATTTGTGGAAAATGGGTAGGTTTGTTTGGTCACAAGTATCCTTCGAGACCCTTTCCCTTCCCAGGTGTGTGTGTGTATAATCTTTTACGCACTTACAACCATATATAGACATGCATAAATATAGTTTTGCGTTGAGGTGTGTGTATGCAAATCAGGCCTGCAAATTTTCTAACTTTTTTCACTAATGGCCCATGAAAATTAAAGTCATTCTGCCTACTGGTGTCCTTTTAACTCTTCCAAACAATGCGGTCATGAGTATCAGTGCACACGCATTTTTTTAGAACATGCCACTGGGTCTGGGGAGGAAGCTGAGGAGTGTGATTGCTGGATTGGAGGAGGTCTCTGAGTTTTGTGACTAACTGCCGGGCTGCCCTAAAGGAAGGCTCTGTCAGTTTGACAATTGGCACTATCACATCAGCACATGAGGGTAACAATTTGTTTTTTCTTACCCTCATCACTACTTTGCCAAAAATCAATCTTTTGAATCGTCAAACTAATGATAATGATTGGCATCTCTTCGTTCCTTTGATTTGCAGTCCCGATTGCTGGAGGGGCTGGGCTTTTCTGTGGTCATTGGGCATTCAGTATTTCTCCTGAGTTGTCTGCCTCTGTTTCTCACCTGTTTTTCTTAGGTTGTCCTTATTAATTTACAGGAACTCCTATGTATGTGTGTAAACTTATATTTAATATATTTTTCCCAAGTCACTTTCTTATCTCATACCTTCGATTATTAAACTTTTTCTAATACAAGGGAACTACATATAGTGTAGGTCTTAATAGCATGGAGTTCAAAGTATAACTTGCAGATTTAAATACTGTCTTCACCAAATTAGCCATATGAGTCCTATCTCTAATACTTAACTGCCTCACCTATAAAAAGGGACAGTTAACATACTTATTTATACTATTTATATAAGAGGGCACAGCATATAGCAATCACTATTATTACTAAAGAAGTTTCAGATTTTTACATGAATCACTCTTTTCCTTTATGGCTTTCACATTTTATGTATTACGAAGACCTTCTCTACCTAAAAGTAAGAAATGTATTCTTTCTTTAAAAAAATTATGCTGATATAGTTCTGTACATAGGATATCATTGTACAAGGATCATTTTCAAAAATTAAATTTATTAAAATCACATCAATTCCATCAGAACTGTAGAATGGATAAAGATGGTCATGATTAGGTCTGCTATAGCAGAATATCATAGACTGGGAGGCTTACAAGTAACAGTTTATTTCTCACAGTTCTGGAGACTGGGCAGTGTTAAGATCAAGATGCTACTGGACTCAGCATCTGCTGAGGGCCTGCTTCCTGGTTCCTAGACAGCCATCTCTCTCTCTCTCTCTCTCTCTCTCGTGTCCTCACTAGCTGGAAAGTCCAAGGGAGAGAGAGAGGCACTAATCACCTCCCCAAGTCTTCTCCTCCAAACACTATCACATTGGTGGGAATAGGTTTAAATATATGAATTTGGGGAGGAGGGGCATACAAATAGTCTATAGCAAAAATGTTAGATAATAATAGCTAAATGGAAGGCTACTGTAATGCTTGTACCAGGGAATAATGAGTCTACCCTCTGCCTAAGAATTTCCCATGATACAATGAGAGAAGTCCCTGATAAGTCATTAGGATCTGACCAGAAACAAGACCAAATTCCCAAAACAGTGTAAGTCATTACTGGGTCAACTACAGTAATCACTATTGGCAAAACGGGCCTAAGAGAAATGTTCTACAGGCCAAAGTGATCTGTAGCCAGAAGATCTAGGTTTCAGCGGTAGCTGTGTGAACTTTAAGCTGTTAACCCTTGTGTAAGATTAAGGAAGATAAATAATAATAGATCTTTACTCCCTCACAGATTCCTACTGTGAGGATCAAATAAGATCACATCTGAAAGTTTTCGATAAATTATTGTAAAGTTGAGAAGTTCACACAGCAGAGCTGGTCCAAGTCCTGACCACAGGACTGGAAGATGTGGGCCATCTGAAGTCATGGGACAGAGTGGTGAGATCATAAAAGCATAAGCTTTTTGAGGGTGGTCAAAACTGGGTTTCAATTTTGCCTTTGACACTTATTATTATCATGGCCACTTCATCTATCTTAAGCTCCTTCTACCCACTCATAAAATGCAGATAAATACCTACCTGACAGATATGAGAATTAGCTGAGGTAGTATTTTTTTCAAAGTATCAGCACTGTGCCACACAGTAGGTGATCACCTAGTTATTTTCCAATATCTGGCTCGGCTTTTAAAATATCTGCCACTTTTGAGAAAGAGAAGGTAGTAAAGAGGAAGAGGAGGAGGTTGTTTGTATTAAAATGCCTAATAGACTCCATTAGTTTCATCCCCTTCCTTTATTCAACGGAGATAATGTGGAAAGAGAAAAAAAGAATCTGTTTTAATGAAGAAATGGGGGCAAGAGGGAAATTCTTTCTCTTTTCTCAAAAAATAACGTGTCCTACATCCTATAGAGTAGCATGGAAGCAGCCATCTGTGGTGTGCTGATATTTGCTTCTACCTGATTTTTACCTCAGGATGACAAAGCTCATGAATCGGCTGCTAAGAACAGTGTCCATGCTGGAGTATTTTGTCAACCGGAGTTGGGAATGGAGCACATACAATACGGAAATGCTGATGTCTGAGCTGAGTCCTGAAGACCAGAGAGTGAGTAGAGTCCTGACAACCATTTGACCTGGAAAGCTGATGGATGAAGAAGTTTTAGTTACATACACAGAATTCTTTTTTCTCTTTTCTGGTCTTCCTTCCTTCCCTTTCCTCCCTCCCTTCTTTCTCTCCCTCCCTCCCTTTTTTTTTTTTTTTTTTGGCTAAGAAAATCCATCAGTATTATTGACACAATGCAGGAAATAAGTTAATGTAGGTAAGAGTCCTGGGTTCTCGACTTTGATTAGATCCTCCTGCTATCCTGCAGTCACATTTCACATATTTCGCTTCCATTCCTGTTCACCCTTGGTTTGTCCTCAGCAAATCCTCAGTACCTCTGTATTTTCCCTAAACCCACAGCATAGGACTTCAATGAAAAATCACAATTTCATTGCTCATAAACTCACCCACTGCTCTTGTTAAATCAAGATCATTCTGCATCTCCAAAGCTACAGTTCTTTCCTTCCTTTTTATTATTTTTAAGGTTTATTTTTTAATTTTTAATGTTTATTTTTGAGGGAGAGATAGAGTGCAAGTAGAGGTGGGGAAGAGAGAGAGAGGGAGACACAGAATCCAAAGCAGGCTCTAGGCTCTGAGCTGTTAGCACAGAGCCTGACATGGGACTTGAACCCACGAGCCATGAGATCATGACCTGAGCTGAAGTCTGATGCTTAACTGACTGAGCCACCCAGGTACCCCAGAAAGTTTTAGTAGATAGTGTCAACCAAGAGAGTGAAAACTTTAAAATTTAATTGAAAACTCAGGATATGCTCAGGGAACACATGACTCTCTGAGGAAAAAAAAAACAAACAAACTGGAAACGTATAAAGTACACAAGATTTCTATACTTGTGAATTTCAGAATATACAAAGATTTCAAGACTTAACATTTATAACTGCCAAGAAGCTAATGTAAAGAAAATAAATGGCATGGCTATTAAGCAGTTAATGTGAAGGCCTGTCTTGAGGAATGAAAATCTGAATTATCAAAGATCATTATAGGGATAGAGGCTATATGTGCTGTACATGTACTAGAGAGAAGGCAGTACTGATGGAGGGAGGTCTTAGTGGGATGCACATAAGAGTTGGGGTTAGCTTTAACTAACCGACTCTTGGTTTTGGCTCAAGTCATGATCTCACGGTTTGTGAGTTTGAGCCCTACATCGGGCTCTGCACTGTCAGTGGGATTCTCTCTCTCTGCCCCTACGCTATTCACGCTTGCTCACTCACTTGCTCTCAAAATAAATAAAAGTTTTTTTAATTAAAAAAATTTTTAAAGTAAAAAGCATTTCTCGATTTATCTAGTACTTGACAGCATGTAGAAGAGACCACATCACACTGAGAAGGAAATGCGAGGCTACTGCCAGCCTCACATGCCAGCTATGGGCTTTACTCCTACATACCAGCTTCAGAGTATAATTCAAATCCAAGCCCTAGAATTACTTCGGGTCATGGAACCTAAGGGTTACTTAAAGTCAAACACCATAAATGTTAAATTAAATACACCAGGTGAGATTTAGAGGGATATTTTAACTGAAATCATTGCAGAGCATCTCTAAAACTGACATGAAATAGAGCTATTTTCAGAAATATTTACATCCCTTGTATAAACAAAATTATTCTAAGTACTTGTTTGAAATGCATGGATAATGATCAAACTATGTTGTTTAAAAAAAAAAACTATTGTAAATGGTTTTTAAAATTAGCTACAGGTTCTATGTACAGTTATCTTTATTGCATTTTTCCCATGTAATTTATCCCTCTAATTGAAAAGGCAGCTTAGAGTTTCATTTTTTGACATTTCACTATTTTAACCTAAAATAACCAAAAATTTTTTGAAAATGAAAAGAATCAAATGTGCTATGGATTTAACATACACTTTCAAAATAGCAAAGGTAACAGTCCTGAAAATTGCATATAATTGCCAAACTCTGGCTTAGAATTGGCTTAGAATTCAGTTTGATTTGCCATATGGAATGAGGATTCCAAACAAGGACGTTACTGAAATCTAACTTAGAAATGTGAACTGGTATAAAAATAAAAGCCTCTCTTTATATAAATGAATAAGTAATATTTAGTGATACTATAGTAAATAAACATATCCAAACAAAGTGATGCAGAATTACCTTTGAAAAGCATTTCAGTTGTTGGACAAGTCTATGAAGCTCTCTGGAACTCAATCATCTCATCTGCTCTTTGTTAATACTCCGTATTATTTGAGATAACTTGCAATAAACATATATATCATATAATATATAATAAATTATATATAAATGTAAAATATCATATGTATTATATATAATCTATAATAATAAAAGAAAATAGAAATAAAACACCAAACTAGGGGAAATATGCATTAAAATATGAAGTCAAAGATAAGAATGAAAAAATAGGATGTCCATATGTAGTCTACAAGATCTTACTAAGTCACTGCAGTTAAGCAGAGAATCTGTTTTTGAGCTTTTTGGTGGCAAAGTGAAAGGGAAAATATAGTTCCATGGTATTCTGTATCCAAGAGGAGAAAATACACTATGGTTCCAAGAGAAACACTTAACTCTTACCGCTTAACTCTAAAAGAAATGTTTTTGAAGGGCTTCATTTAACAGCACACATAGTAGGTAACATCTCTAAAGCAAATACAGAATATAATTTCTGCTAAACTATTAAGAGTTTGCTTATTCAGCTTACCTTAATCTGCATAATGAAATGGTGATATTGCAGGAAAGGAGGGTAGGCCAAGGAAACACCACCAAAATTTAAAGAATGGAAAAAAGGAGAAGCACAGTTTGTTTTGCTCCCTACCCATCACTTTTAAAAATAATTAATCCCAATTTACTTGAAATGAAATTAGCTTTTACCAGCTAATGCCAGTTCCTTTAAATTTCCTTCACAAGACTTCTTAAATATCAAATATTTGTGCTTGATCGGTGTCTGAATGTTTCTGTGTAAATGATAATCCATTTTGTCAGTGCCTTGGAAATAACTGTTCAAATAATCTCCTTTGAAGGGGTCCCACCCAAGTCTCCCAAACTGAATTTCACTCATTTATGTAAAAGAAATTTTTCAAAAGGACAAAGTGATGGTCTCCAGCAGTGCAATTCTAGCAATCCATAATGTCTTCTTGCCTTTCAGGTATTCAACTTTGATGTGCGCCAGTTGAACTGGTTGGAATACATTGAAAATTATGTTTTAGGAGTTAAGAAGTACTTACTGAAAGAGGATATGGCTGGGATCCCAGAAGCAAAACAACATTTGAGAAGGTAAGCCTAATCAGTTAATATTTATTGCGCACTTCTCCCATGTATCTGATTTTATACCGGACATGAAATTGGAGCAGGGGAGGAGAAGAATTAACATTTTTCAAGCATTTACTACATTATAGATCCTTCCTTGTATACTATGCCCTCATAATACAGTTTTGCTTAGACTTCGCCACACCCCTATGAGGGGGTATTTTGTTATCCCCCCACCCCTGCTTTTTTTTTTTCTATCAAAGATATATTTAGGCTCAAAGAAGGTAAATAACTTGTTTGTGGTAACACATGGGAAATACAGGATCCACATTTGAACCCGTTTCTCTTTTTCTTCTACCCCATCCCATCATAATGGGATATTAAGAATACACCCAACAAGCAGGAAATTTGACTGTACTGTTTAACATGGGCAACTCACTCAACCACTCTTCATGTCCTTAAACTGCCTCAAGTTTCTTTCAGTCATTATTCCATAAAGGACAATCAACTATAGCAGTCTGATATAATTCTGGTAGAAACAAAGGGCTTTTCATGCAGAGATTATAAGGATGGAAAGGTAAATTGTAATGGAAGAGGAACCTTAAATAGCAGGCTAAGAACTTGAGAACTTACCTTCTAATGAACAAGAACCAGTGAAGATTCGTGATATGGTAATATGATCAAAGTATAATTATGGAAAGGCGATCATTCAGAAGGCATGTTGTGGAAATAGATAAAAAATCAAAATGTCATAAGGTCATGTCACATACCTGGGAGCACCTAACGAGCCAGAAAATGACATTTATGCTTCAGATAGCACAGATAGGTATTTGATGCTTGCTGTTTTAACTTTGGTTATGTATTTCTGTTCCCCAGGCTCCGAAATATTCACTACCTCTTTAATACTGCCCTCTTCCTCATTGCCTGGCGCCTTCTCATCGCACGATCTCAGATGGCTCGGAATGTCTGGTTCTTCATTGTGAGCTTCTGTTATAAATTCCTCTCCTACTTTAGGGCATCCAGCACACTTAAGGTCTAAGAACATTCAGCAATCTCCTTTTATCTGGAATCTCCTGGATACCTCCAAAACAGCAAACTGTGGTTCTTAAGATTAGGAAGTAACAAAGAATATGCCCAAGCTCATTAACTGTCAAACGTCTTGTCATGTATTCATCCTTATTTCTTCCCTATGTATTGTTTTTATTTAAGTGAGAAAAGGAAAGTCATATCTTAGCCTACAATCATACATATCTTAGGAAAATTTATTTCCAGATTGCCTCCTAACACTCTATGCCCTTGAACATAAAACACCAAAGTACGTCTGTCTGTTGGTATTTAGGGTTTTTTTTTTTTTTTCTTGAGAGGACTAATTTTGACTAAATGAACATGGAATAACATACGACGGAAGCTGAAATATGCTAAAGAAAGGCAGTTCTAACCTTGGAACCATTCCAAGGGTACCCAGTAGAAAAGTTTAAAATCAAGATTAAGGGACACCTGGGTGGCTCAGTTGGTTAAGTGTCTGACTCTTGATTTTGGCTCAGGTCATGATGTCAGGGTTTGTGAGCTCGAGCCCCATATTTTGCTCCGCACTGACAGCGTGGAGCCTGCTTGAGATTCTCTTCCCCTCTCTCTGCCTCTTCTCCGCACACACACACACACATGCGTACGTGTGCTCTCTTTCACAAAAATTAACATTAAAAAAGATCAAGTAGAAGAATGGTCTCTGCATCCTCAGATATACCATAAAAGAAATAATCCTCCACTGAAATCTCAGCCTTTTTTTGTGTGTTATACCATGGAGACCTGAGTGAAGGCTGAGAGAATTAGAAAAGTGGGCTCACATTTAGCATTTCCCTCAACTATACTTCTGAAATCTAAAAAACAAAAAAATAAAACAAGAGGTTTAAGTAATTATGTACAGAATGAGGGCTCAAGTGTATTTGCACTAGGACTACTTACTATGCTTGTAAGTAAAAATTAGTTCTTATAATTTCAATCTATTATTTTTAAATCTTTTCAATTACCCATTTTCCTGATGACCTTCTCTCAAGAGTTTCCTTCTCTTTTATTGAAGTCACCAAACCCCTTATATTTAAGCTTATTTTGCTCAGGCCTCAGTGACTAATGGGAGGAAGGTACTAGGCTAGAATCCTAAAAAAACCAGTCCCTGGATCTTTGCCAATGAGAAAGCAAAATTCCAAATACAAGTGTAAATGCTAGATTTAGTTTTTTGTATAGTGGGAAAATTACTCCTCTGTGATCATCAGGACTTACTAGTATCTTGATCATCCCAAGTGGACAACGTTAACTGTACAATGTACAGCAGAAGATGATAGACTTCACTAAGTGACTTTATGTTTAGAGAATAGGTGTTGTTTTGTTTAAAAATGTTTTATGTATACTATCAATGAATAGTTTTTGTTCCCAAATTCCTATATTAATAATATAGCTGTTATCCTGACTTTCATCTTATTTGAGATACCAGTGCATGCTGGATTGCAGCATTTCATGTTAAAAACATGAAATATTATTATATAGTATTTGGGGCCTAAGCAATTAAAAATAATCATAACTACTGGCAAATGACACAAGCATAAAATGGTAACAATGGCAGTTACTTATATTTATGCTCTCTGGAATGATATGTAATACTCAGAAAGCACATTCACGTAGTTAAGTGCACAGGGCTTGAAGGCAGCTTCTAGCCTGGTATTACTTGAGATTTTTCTGAACACCATAAAGGGCATTTGGGGGGAACTGTTCTGGGCAATGTCTTTTCCAATCTCATCTAAGGTCTGGGAACTTCTTTCCAGGGTATATAACCCAGCTCTGAAACAAAGCACTTGGTGATTTTTAGTTTGAGATGTCTATATGATACTTCTGAGTTACATTGATTAAGATACAAACTATAGATACAATAAAAATGAAATCAAGATATAAATTCAATGAGGTTGGATAAAACATAATTATTCTAAGAATTTACTTTTGTTTTTTGTTTTCACTAATTCCATAAATTCCACTAATCCAGTATTCATTTTGATTTTTGATTAAATGAAAGTTTGAATTAAAAATGTTTTCCTCTTCTAGTGTTATATCTTTAACTGCTGACTACTACGGATCTCCTCCCTCCCCTGAGAAAAAGATATAATCTTCCAAAGAAGATTACCAGATGAATATAAATTAACACATAGATACATAATGCTTCACTTTTTTCTGACACCAATAAGGTTACATTTACATGCTGGAAGCATCTTTTATCTGTGGCATTAAAGAAATCACATGATGTCTAAGCAGTCAAAATAGGTATCTGTATGAAAGAAAATCCCTAATTATTTTATATCAAGACCAACTGACAATTATTTGAATGTCTAATACATACAATGCAATGAGAAAGAGCCTTCTACTTTTGGGGAGAAGGGGACAGATAGTAACTACAAAGGAGAGGCATCTACATTAAAAAAGAAGTTTTGGTAATTCCTGTATTCTGTAGCCACAACATACCTGATACAGTAATGAATATTTCAGAGTTTAAGACAGTCCCCACCTAAAGAAATTAATACTGAAAAAGCCTGAGGCAGATGGACATACAACTCCAAAAAACATTTCTTACAATTTTACACTAACTCGACACCATCATCTCCAGTCAACATCTCACTCAAATAGCTGAAATTTAGAATCTGAGAGTAAACAGACGGATGTGAGAAGGGACTAATCCCCAAATATTGTGTTCTGTTATCTCACAATGAATGTAACAAAGTAGGTCAGCCTAAAGTTTCCAAAAACATCAGTAATTTTCAAAGCTCACAAAAATTACATGTAAATTCCCACATGTCTATTTTTCTAGAAGTATGAATCTAACAATTATGTTCTGGAAACATGGACAACTATCTGTAGTAAAAAGGAATGGTTGTCCCATATGCTCACATAGAGAGGTAAGGAAAAATGCTCACTACTTACTTTGTAAAAACATATTTTTTTAATTTACCCAAAATAAAACTAGAAATTGCTGATTTTCCGATGTAACTGGCTTGAGAGGCAGTAGTGAAGATACAGTTATGGCAAAGGACACTTAAATGAAATTGAGTTTTAACAGCTAGAAACAGTTCTGATACACAAGTAAAAAGTTTAGGTGTGGCCTTACTTTACTTGAATTACTGATCCTAATCTGGAACTGTGACTAAGTAGGGAAACATGAGGCTGATCAACTGTGTCAATTTTACTCTAAAGAAACTAAAGATAAGTCTAGTATGTCTAGTATAAGAAATCATCAAACTGATTTGCATAACTGCTTGAAAACAGAAATGAACTTACAAAGTATCTTTTAGTTACATCAAGTGTCACTGAAGGTCTGCTTCAGTACACGTTGCTTTCATCAAGCTATACTTTCCCCCACACCTACTCAGTTTTACCTTAAAATTATTACACAAAATCGCATAAATGAGTTATGATATTTGGAAGAGTTGTTCATCTATTTCCTTCTGATAAACATCCAATACAATTTGGAGTTGCTAAGACAAAACTATTTAAATATCTCACCGATTATTGTCAACTTTGTTGACAATTTTATAGACTTGAGTCAACTGCTCAATTTGCATCACTCATTCACTTTTTAATATGAAAATACAAAAGAAATTCAATCTTATACAGTAATTTAGCTCCATCTGGAGCAAAATCAAATGTAACAGACTGATATCTAGGATTGCCACAGTCTTCCTATGAGGAAAAAGGAGCTTAAATATGAAAAGGGAGGCTTATTTGGGGATACATGATTGTAAAAGGACAAAGAAATTGTTTTATGTTTGTCATTTTAGAGTCCGCACATTCAGGATTGATACACTAAATGAGTCGTGTGTGTTTTTTCTCTTAAAACAACACCAAAAAAAACCCACAAGAAAACCAAAAAATCTAAGGCAGTTTCCTAAACTTAAGATAATGCAAGGTGATTTCATCACTAAAAAATTATTTCAAAAGGGGAGGGGGGGACAACAATAAGGAAATACTTGGATATTAATCCTGGCATCATACCATAAGGTAGTGAACAAATGGTGATCTAATTTGGATAGTGCTATCTACTTTGTCTTGCAGGTTTGCAATGGAGCTCCAAGCACAAGGGGAGGGACTTAAGTACCAGACTAAAGGGCATGATGAAAGTTTAAAGGTCCTCCGGCTCAGCCTTAATTTTTATTAAACAATCAAAAATACGCATCTTGAACTCAAGTTCAAGATTCAAAGTTCTAAATTTTGAAACAGGTTGCATACAAATTTACTTTCTGGTACTCAAATTACTAACCCAGGACATAAAAAGACAGGATGCATAATACAGCCCTACTTCTACCATTAAAAAGTTAGATCTTAGTCATTCCTTTAAGAATTCCAGTCCAGTTTATATTAAAGATTGCAAACTTTGCTTGCATTAGTAAATTTACTGTGAAAATTCAGTACTTTCATAAAATGTGAGAGAAATGTGATGTTAATCATCTAAATTGAGAATCAGAAGTAATTTTGTAATTCTAAGATTGAGTTAAACTTTTCCCAAGAGGTAGTCTGTACTGTATAAATACTGCAGCAGAGAATTATTCACCTAGATGTTTCTTTTTACAGGTCAATGTATACAAAACACAGTTTTTAAAAAACCTATTTCGTATAAATTGAAGTCTCAATGTTTAAAATATTTAGCCTGGAATATATACAAATATTATGAATACCTTAATAAAATGAAAAAGGAGAGCTGATTAATAAAGTTGGGTACCCTATTGGAGACGCCCTCCCCAGGCACAAGCCAAAGCTCCAGAATAAGTAGGTCAGTACAGTGTTCTCTGCAATGGAAAAGAGACATGTGGTGAGGTCAGAAACCCCTAGCAAATCCTAATGTGAAGGTAGACTTCATCATTCCTCATCCAAGAGGCTCGTCAGAATCTTACTACTTTGACTGCCAAAAATCTGAATATAACTATTTGAGGAGTCTCATGTAGAAACCTTTCTTAACTAGTAAAGTGTAAATCAATGGCAAAGCAGAATTTTGCTTTAAAGAAATTCCTTTTATAAGTCAGCTTTAATGGGACAGATTAATTACATTAAAATTTTAATATGGTATTTAGAAAACATGGGAACAATTAAAAATCATATGTAAGTACCAAAATAATTTTAAAATCCTTTTTAAAGACACTTAACTGTTAAAATCCTAGCTGAAAGAAAAGTTTTATATCAATTATTTTACCTTAAAAAAAAAAAAAAAACAACTCTGAAACTTGAATGAACTTTCTGGAAAGCAGATTCACAGAACCAAAATTCAGTCTCAAATAGCTAAAATTCTAAGTAAAATTCCGTTTGAGAAATGTTCTGTTAGTTTCTACTCTTAACTTTCTAGAATTAGTATCTGAAAAAAGAAATCAATAACAGAGAAGTCTCATTCATTATTTGGAATTTTCTGGAATAAAATGTCACCTATGTTAATCAGTTAACTTAATGGCTCTTAATGACCAACTGTATATTTTAAGTAATAATGCTTCTGTTATTCTCCACAGAATACCATTCAACATAAGCTCTACTTCAAAGCAGTTTTATCAGTATTTCTCCTCTCCATTATGTCACAACTATTTTCAAGAAAACATTTTTTTACCTTTAAAAAAAAATCCATTTGTGAAACTATAATTTGTGACATACCGTTTTCTAAAAACCACCATTTTAAATCTAGTCCTTTAGACTCGCCCTTGTTACTTACCTGGAATTTTATTTTCCCATTTCTCTAAATGCTTTAAACCATGGGGACTGCTAGTTGATTCTTCTATCATTAAGTATTACAAAAGGAAAATGATGTTGGCACACCTATTCCAAATATAGTTTTTAATGGCACCTGAGTGTATCTCCCTCTCATTATTTTTATCTTTTATAGTCTGGAAATTTAAAACCAATCCTTAAATACTGAGAAAGCTAGAACAACACAAAACAAAATAACAAAATCAATCCCATTCAGGACACTCTGAATGCAAACACTCATAATCCAGTTTTACAGCTTAATGGACATTGTCTAATGATAATCTTACAGATCTGACATTATCTTGTCTTAAATATTTGCCTCATGTTTCTACTTTAAGTTACCCTGTTGTCCCTCACCCAAACATGTATAAAATATTCTACTTTTCCTTTTAATACTTTACTGGCTGATAATTTTCATCATCAGTAGTGGGCCTTGTTATTACTCACCTCCCGCTTCCAAAGTGTATAGAAGGATCAGATTAGAAAATGTAGCATCTTTTTTAAAAAAAAATGTGCTTTCTTCTCCCTGTATAAGTGCCCACTCTACAATTTGTGAATGATACCTCTGTTACATATTATAGCACCTAGGTACCTGCTCACCTCAATCTTCCATGACCCTGCCTTGAACTGTTAGAAAAAGCCAACAGCCAGAGTTTAAAGAAAAGCAGTTACCTTCCTCAGACCAAATTATTGGATAAATGGTCTTGTCATTATGGCTTAACATGGATATGGCTATAACATAGGGACCCATCCCTGTTTTCCTTTATTAACAGTGTGACCTGATCACAACTTTTTAAAGTCTAGACTAGTTTTCCATATGTTTTACATATTTTATTCTGACATATCTTTTAAAAACAAAAGGACGCAAACATTTGCACTTATCAATGCCTTTTTCTTTAGATGTGGTTTGACTTCTTTCCTTCAGGCTCTTTGCAACCAAGAAGCAAGGTCTGATTTCGATACTGCCCATTTGCTATGAAAATATCAGAAGGGGTCATCTTCCAAGCAATATTCCGGTTGGGCTTATTCACTGATTAGCTGCATAATTTCTTCTAGGACATTTGTAACAGACACAACATATATAGGATTTCAGTTTGGGTTTTTCTTTCTTTTTTTTCCCCCTAGGTGTGGTTCCCACTTCTCATTCGTATTTTCTTTTCTTTGAATATATTGCACAATATTTTATTATTAAAAAAGGTTTTATGTCTCAAGCAAAAAGTTTTTCTCCTTCACTCAGGAGGTGCTAATGTGTATTATTTTCTAAAAGAGGTAAGTGGTTGTCTGTGTGGCCATCCTCAAAGGGTACCTAAGGAGAAAAAAGACCAAAGCATTAGTTTTATTCCTTACACTATTCCCTCTAATCACAATGCTTTATTTTGGGCAATCTCTTTCGGAGCATCAAAAACTATTGTTCAGATTTAACAGTGATGCTGTGACTTAGAGGTCAGCGCCATTTCTATTGTAGCACTTACAGAACTGACAGGTTTGTAGGATCCAAGTCGGAAACGACAGTAAATTATTTCAACTATAAATTTCCCAATTCCATGTAACATGCCTGTAATAAAAAATAAGTTTATGTTTTCAATTAAATGATGCTTTAATGAAATTATTTCCTAATCATCTCCTAAATTATTACATAAGAATAAAAAACTCAATTATAATGGCATAGATTAGTAAGGAAACAAAGCAGTTTGCTTTATTCGTTTCCATGGTTAAAAATAACAAGGCGGTTGAATTTTTAAAACAAATGGATTTCCTTTCAAAATCACAAGGCCACATGATTCATGACCTTCACCATGCAGTCTTTTCAAGGGCGCTTTATACAACTCACACTCATACCATTTTGAAAAATAATACCAGGCAGCACCACAAATTTAAACAAATTCAAATGAAGTAGTGACAAAGTCTTTCATAAGAAAACCTATTCATTCATTTCAAAAACATAGTTCAAAAAAAATAATTTAAAGTATATAAACTACATAGCTCCCCGTAAAACTGAATGGGGGTTTGGGGGATAAAGAAGGAATAGTTTCCTTTCTTGATCTATTGTGCTTAACTCTCAGATTTTAATGATTATGATTCTAAAAGTTATCTTTGAGAACATCTCATAATCTCAGGGCAAAAAAGCCCCAAATCAGGAAAACAATTTGAAAATTTTTGTTGCACATATTACACGGTTCAAAGTACCATAAGATGTGATTTTACATATTGTACAGTTAAAAATGCCTTACGTGAAAAAAAATTTACATTCAAGTGTCTACTATTTCTAGGCATTTTATCATCTAATCCTACAACACACTTGTAAGTATACATTATTATTCCCATTTTTATAGAGGAGAAATTTTAGAAAAGGTAAGTGACCTATACACAAGCCTATCCCCACGTGATAGCAGATGGCAGAACCTGGATTCAATTCTAGGATCCTTCTAGCTCACTAAGTAATCTCCCTTGAATCACTGAATGCAGTGAACTTTGTAATGCTTAACCAATTCAGAGATCTGGAATTCAATCTTAAAGAAAAAATTCTTAAAATATCAAAACATGGGAATGTATATATATTTCTTGCTCCTGCTAAGTAACAGCATCTTAATTTCAGTGTAACACTCAAGAAATTAAACAAAAAAGGAATGAATCTTAACCTGTTGTTGAAAAGATTCCTCCAACAATACCACAGAGTCTTACAAAAAACTGCCAGAAAGGCATATGCTCCTCAGTGACGGTTACCATAAGAGAACTGAGATCATATTTCATAAATATCCCAGAGACTCCATGGCTGCCTGCAGCATGGTTAATGACACGTTCCTAAAAGGAAGGGGAGAGATAGGAGAAGGAGAAAAATGGGATTCACATCATCTGGTTACTTGCACAGGCAATATGAAGCCCTACAGTCCAACTATACAAGGATATCCAAATCTCTTTATGAATTGTCCTACTAGACTGAGCTCTTCAGAGACAATTGAATTATCCTATGTTCTTTGTGTCATTGGCTTCTGAAAGAATCAAAAGAGCACAGTCATTCTTTTCTATTTTCTCAAAAAGTCACTTTACATATAAGGATTCTACTGAGCTCAAGAGCTTACAACTATATGGCATCTTCTTCATTGATCAAATCCATAAAAACTAAGTTCATATTTTGACATACTTTTTGTAAGACTTCTTTGCTAAGAATTTACAAAATAATTATATTTATTTCCTATCATTTAAATGATCAGATTTAAAAACAAGTAATTTCACTTTCTGTTGTTTATTTAAACTGTAGGAGATATAATACAAGAAGAAAAAAGCATGCACTAATTTGAAACATATCAATATTTGAGTTACTGGTTCAGTTTCTAAAGATAGTTTTATTCTTGAAAGGAATGGGACTAAAATCATAAACCTCCCATAGTGTGTACACTGTCCAAGAAAATACTGTATTTCATTCCATCTTGTTTACACTTCAAAAATCAAGTTTGCAAACTGTCTAATAAATTTCTGTTATAGCTTGAAACAATTATGCTACCACGGTGCTTTGTTGACTTTTGTCATAACAGTCCCTATTTTAATTAAGCTATAACTAAACTGCAAGCTTTAGGAATACAAGTAACAAGGGAAATTAAAACAATTTCGTGTGAGGCATTACAAAACCCCTTCCCCTATTAGAACAGAGCCTTATAAGCCACTGATCGACTTTCCAATAAAGTGACTTCATCTTAAATTTCTGGTATGTTCAATATCATACCATAATTATATTGTCATCACCTGTATGGGCAGAAGCTGTTTGAAGGACCGGGGGGGTTCATGTAACAAAACACTAATAATGATTCACTTTGGGTTTCAGGACTAATGAAGCTCGGCCCTCTTCCTCTCTGTCCCCCTCATCCCCCATTTAACTAACTCTAGTTACTCCACACTTATTTTTTAAGTGAAACACAACTATTTTAGTCACCGTATCAGCACAAACACACTACAAAGAGGTCAAATGCTCTGAGATTATATATATTTTTTTATTTAATTTGGCTGTTTAAAATTTATCCTGGAGGGGCACCTGGGTGGCTTAGTCAGTTGGGCACCTGACTTTGGCTCAGGTCATGATATCACGGTTTGTGAGTTCGAGCCCCGCGCTGGGCTCTGTGCTAACAGCTCAGAGCCTGGAGCCTGCTTCAGATCCTGTGTCTCCTTCTCTCTCTGCCCCTCCCCTGCTCACACTCTGTCTCTCTCTGTCTGTCAATAATAAAGAAATGTTAAAAAAAAAATTTTTTTTAATTTATCCTGGAGTTAATTTCGTATCAATATATGGTTATCTTTTTCTCTGTTTTTTTTTGAAGTTCCATGTTTCTCCATTGTGAGGATGTACCATGTGAGTTGTTTATAATCTTCTACTATTACAAATAACAATACAATGAATAGCCTCATACACATCATTTTTGTATTTTTTTCACTATAACCTTGGATTCAATTTCTAGAAGTGAAATTGCTGGATCAAAAGATAAATGGACATATCATTTTGCAGATATTGCCAAACTCTCTTCCATAGAGACTATGGTGTTTTGCATTCCCATAGCAATGTATATATGCCTCTTTTCCCCAAAGCCTTGACACTATCCAGACCTCCTAATGTTCAGGTGTTGCCAATTTTAGTGAAAAATGTTATCATTCAACCCCTAAAATTGCTGATGGGGTGCCTGGTGGCTCAGTCAGTTAAGCGTCCAACTCTTGGTTTCGGCTCAGGTCATGACCTCACAGTTCGTGGGACTGAGTCCGTGTCGGCTGTCAGCGCAGAGCCAGCTCTGGACTCTCTCTCCCTCTTTCTCAGCTCCTCCCTCACTAGCATGTGTGTATTCGCACATGTGCACACTCTCTCAAAATAAATAAAACTTAAAAAAAAATGCTAAAAAGCACAATATATTTTTTACCTACTTTCTCTCTCTCCGTGTACACACACGCACACACACACTTAAGTTTTTCACCCTGAACCCTTTGAAAGTCAAACATGACAACTTCACCCCTGAAAACTTCAGTATTTAATCTCCTAAGGGAAACTCTATAATTACTGAGGACATAGTCATCATAAGCTAGAAAACTATCAAAAGGAAACTCCACACGGAAGAAAGTAAATTTTTAAAAGCACTTATACTTTGCCTTGGAATTCTGGATAATATTTCAATGTTCAGCATTTTTTAAAAAAAGGTTTTCTTAAGTTTATTTATTTTGTGAGAAAGAGAGAGAACACAAGGGTGGGAGGAACAGAGAGGGAGAAAGAGAGAATCCCAAGCAGGCTCCATACTGTCAGTACAGAGCTCCATGCAGTCAACCCCCTGAACCCTGAGATTACGACCTGAGCCAAAATCAAGAGTCAGAGGCTTAACTGACTGAGCCACCCAGGCACCCTGAATATTCACCATTCTTAAACACAATTAGAAAACATGACCCCAGAATACATGTGAAGTCTGTTAAACTGTCCAATTCCAAAACTATATTCCTCATAATACATTTTTATAAGGCTACTCTTCCTGAGATTGCAGAATGTTCGTCCTTTTAATTAGATGAATAAAAAGCACTAACTTAGGAAGGCAAACCCTCTTAGTCTACTATCTGAGCCAGAAGAACCATGCATGCTCCAGGGTAAGTACATTAATTAAAAAATTAATAACACAAAACCAGAGAATCTGCTGGCAGGTAAGAACTAATTATACCAATACAAGAGAAAACATTACAAAATTAAGATATTAAGAATAAAATCATTAATACCATCATAGTTTAATATTTTGTTTTAATAGAAGAGAAGACATTCCAGATTTTTAAAATCTACTTCTTTTCTTGCTCTACAGCATACTAATAATATCCAGTTATTAGCTTAAAATAAAATATTAATGCATTTCAAAACTTCCACAAATTTTAAATGGGGGAGAGCACCAAGTTGTAACTTTTTTTTGTAGAGGACTATAAAATACTGAAAACAAAAATCATTTTATCAGTTAGATTCAACTTACCCTTTCTGTAACAGAAAACTGATGGGTGTCTGCTGAAATTTTATATGTATGTAGTTTTGTTGGCACAACTGTAATAAAATATTGGAACATCTGGTTGTCTAGAATAAAAACAAAATGTGTTTTTTTTCATCAATCCAATAACAACAATACTACTGCCAAATACACCCTCCTTCTATTATACACATTGACCTTGAAATTTAATGCTACTTATGATAGTGTTTAACAAAAAAAAATTTTTTAAAGAATCAACGAAAGCAATATACTCATACTTGGTAAACAAGTTCTCAATAAGCATAAAACAGTCATGTATACACATCTATTAGTTGTTAAAAAAAAAATGGGGCGCCTGGGTGGCTCAGTTAAGGGTCTGACTCTTACTAATTTTGGGCTCAGGTCATGATTTCAGAGTCTTGACATCAAGCCCCGAGTCAGGCTCTGCGCTGGGCATGAAGCCTACTTAAGATTCTCTCTCTCCCTCTACCTCTGCCCTTCCCACTCACACTCTGTCTCTCTTTCTTTGTCAAAAACAAAAATGTTAAAAAAATGAACTAGTCATTAGATATCCTTTATAACATTATCCTTTTATCAAATATGAAAAGTAAAAGTAGCATTTCTTTACAGTAAAGAAACTAGTGAGAATAAAGTTATAATAGTATAACCACCACAAGACATATTTTCAGTTTTTACTAATATCTTAAGATATATAAATAAACCAATTTAGCCAGCCTTTGGATATATACAAAGAATTGATACAGGAGGAAAATAACTAAAGAACCTACTCCATGGTGGTCTAAGGTTATTGCATAATCAAAAGGATCATATTTATATAGCCTTTAGGCATTTCTAAGTTTAATACAAATCATCAATACCAGATTATCAATTATTAATTAACCTTAAACAGGTAACAGTTCACAGAATACAAAACAGGTTAATTTTCTAGATCTTATAGAACATTTAGAATTAGAAGTATCTATCTAGAGTTTCAATTAGATAAGTAATAGGGCCTCATTACATCTGACATGAAAATAGATGTACTTCACATTACACAATAATAACTGTCTATAGAAACTGTACAGCAATAAAATACACCAATTTTAAATATATGGTCTGATAAATTTTGACAAATGTCTCTGCCCACCACAGTCAAAATAGAAAATATTTTTACCACCTCAAAAAGTTCCTCCATACCCCTTTGCAGTCAATACCCTGTACCTCTGACCCTAGGCCAACCACTAATCTACCTTCTGTCATCACAGATTAGTTTTGCCTATTCTAGAATTTCATATAAATGCGAGTACACAATATGCACGTCTGTGTGTCTATCTTCTTTTGCTCAACATTAATGAATTTTTATTTCCATCAATCCAATTTCTCTGTCTCTTATCTCAGTGTAATTCAGAATAGGGGAGGGAAGGGTAAACTGTAGATAGGAGAGAGAGGTTAAGAGTAAGAGTGTCTTCAAACACGAATATTAAACAAGTTTCTGACAAAATAAAATAAAACCTGTTTCAACTTCACTTACTTACCTACCACCTGTATGACTATAACTCTCAAAAACATGAACAGTGTTAGACTAGTTCCTCTATTATTAACCCCAACACAATAGACTTTAGTCTATTATCACAGATAAGATTAGGGAAGAAGAGTGTCAACTCTGTCCACCACCAATACATGGCTTATTAATTGTGGGTGGTCTTCAGTTTTGTCCTTTGATGTAAGATGAATTGCTTCACCTGTACTTAGTTTTGAGGTTTTTACAAATAAACTCTATTGTGCTGTAAACAGAGGTAGTGAGCTCAAAGTGCTAAGAGAAAAAGGTATTTAAGTACTACATATTAATGAAAAAAAGGTGAAATTGAGAGCAGTGAAGCAATAACCTATAGGTGCTACACACGCAGGTAGGATAATTACTTTGGGAAAAAAAATGGAGGACAAAGGGAACTGTATCACCTGTGAGGAGTGAAGCACAATGAATAATAACCAAAAGGGTCAAAGAAATATGACAGGAAAAAATAGAAAGCATTGAAGCTGTGGCCAGAGAACTACTGAAGATGTAGTTGCCACTGTTAATTCAAGAAAAGGCTATAAATTGGTTAGATAATTTAATGGCTAGGTTTGGGGGTGAGGGTGGGGTGGAGAGGCAGATACTGTCGAATGACATTTGGTTGCAGGTCACAAATTGTTCCAAAGGTTATGGGTCTGTCCAAATTGGTACAGCATTCAAGATGTAAGTACTAAGTGATCCCCTCACAACTTCTGGGAAACATCCAGGGAATGGTTACCTGACACAACACATTTGTAATGCTAATTTTCTTTTTTCTTTTTGGGAAACAAAGCCCAATAGAACACATATTAATAAGGAGAAGTGCACACCTGCTTTAAAGCTTTGAGTAACCTACTGACACTCATCTGGTGGCATTTTAAAACATAATTCTAAAAGTCTCTTCGTCTTTGTGAATTTAGGAATAAACTCAAAAACAGCCTTTGAAAATTAATCTGTTTAGAACTGATTCTGTACAAAAATTCAAATTCATTTTAGCATCCTGAAACCAACTATTAACCAACATGTTTTCAAATGATCATCTCATAAGTAACATATAGTGTATTTCTGTATACAATGAACATACACATAAAGATGAGATTATATATTGAATAAAGCTTTTAATTCTCAGAATGTTTCTACTCACACATTTCCAAATTTAGTACACTCAAGTTTCCTTAAGTGAAGCATTTCCATACAAACATAAAATACTCAGGAATGTAAGCCAGGATTCTAAGTAAACCATCTTTGATGCATCTGATTACAACACTATGCTACAAGAGTAAAATACTGAAAATGATATTAATAAATCTATTTGAATTAATAAAAAATGAAATCCTTAATTAGAGTTTTGCAAAGGCTAGAATTCCTAGTAGCACAAGAAGCTTTACATGTCCTTAAAAGGTCCTATAGGTGGGGCATGTCATATGGTAGGACTATTTCAGTAGAGGAAAGGCAACCAAAAACCTTCAAGAAACACAAGATTGATTACTTGTTATAAAATTAAGAAAATAGGGGCGCCTGGGTGGCACAGTCAGTTAAGCGTCCGACTTCAGCCAGGTCATGATCTCGCGGTCCGGGAGTTCAAGCCCCGCGTCAGGCTCTGGGCTGATGGCTCAGAGCCTGGAGCCTGTTTCCGATTCTGTGTCTCCCTCTCTCTCTGCCCCTCCCCCGTTCATGCTCTGTCTCTCTCTGTCCCAAAAATAAATAAACGTTGAAAAAAAAAATTTTTTTTTAATTAAGAAAATAATCCATCCAAAAAAAAGAAAAAAAATAATCCATCCATATTTGGATAAAATGAAATTTTAAGTGGAACAGAAGGTTAAAACAGTAATAAAAGGGATCTATGCTATAATGTACTACTTCTGACTGTGTTAATAACCAAACTATTCTAGAATAACTCTACGTTTCTGATGTTTGTAAAATTCCCCAAGGAGGTTTCTATAATGGTAAATATGCATTTTAGAACTCTGAACCTATACTAAGAAAACATTTCTTATAATGTTGAAACTTTCATTGGTTCTTATTCTTTCTTTAGTGCCCTATTAGGAGTTATGCCCTATTAGCACATTAACCTTCCATATATTCACAGAGCTTTTATTTTTTTATTTATTTATTTTTTTTTTAATTTTTTTTTTTCCAACGTTTATTTATTTTTGGGACAGAGAGAGACAGAGCATGAGCGGGGGAGGGGCAGAGACAGAGGGAGACACAGAATCGGAAGCAGGCTCCAGGCTCTGAGCCATCAGCCCAGAGCCTGACGCGGGGCTCGAACTCCCGGACCGCGAGATCATGACCTGGCTGAAGTCGGACGCTTAACCGACTGCGCCACCCAGGCGCCCCTCACAGAGCTTTTAAATCCAACTCTTTTTCCTACTTACTTGTTACTCTAATTTCTTATTTTGTTCTTATGGTTCATTTTTTAACGGACAAATTCTCTCTTACACACCTTACCACAGAAAATTATCAATCACTTAATCCACTTAAAGATTTATCTGTTTATTACAAAGGGGTTAAAGAGAATTATTAAAAATGGGTTAATATTAAAGTTATAAAAACAATTCCTACATGCAAACTCCAATAGTAATTATTAAATACTTACGGTCTACAGCAATTTTTTCAGTTCCATCCAAAGGATTAATAATTCCTGGAACAAGCTCTCCAAAAGACAAATGATCTATTCTGTGAGAAAAGTTGTAAGCTAAGAGGAATAAAACAAAATTAAGTACAGAAATTAAATTATTCAAAACCACATATTACAGATTGGTTCACATTCCTATCCAACCTCAAATAAAATTATCTCAATCTGCAGGTATAATAATATAGTATTTAAAATCACATTATTTTGAGAGAATACAAATAAATATGTGGAATTAAATGTATAATGGTAAGTACATTCTGATAAAATGCTGTATCTTAAATTTCATAATTACATCTATGAAATATTACATCTAATCTTCATAACCAAAGATAATAATAATGAGTCTTTCCTGGTCCAAATCTTTGTATAGTGATAGGACTGTATTGTTAGAACAAATGGAATGATGTCCATGTAGCCACATACTGAAACCAATCAGATATATTTTTAATGCACACCATTGCTAAATGTGACAAACTGACTTTTTATGGAATTTATTACTTGGTTTTGTTCTCTAAAACAGACTTTAAAAACTAAGTTTTATGACAATTATTACACAAAACTTGAATACTTTATATGTATACACGTGTCCAGATGTACGTTTATATATTGAAATAAACTTCAAACACATTCCCTTCATTAACCCTAAAAATTAGCAGAAATGTGTACCAAGTGATAGAACGCGCACTAAGGCTCTACTCCCTAATCCCAGCAACTTCTGAGCTATAAATAAGTAGAAACACAGGTAATTTAAAGACATGAGAAAATGAATTAGAGTCAATAAATTTATCATTTATTTTCTCCTTTGGACATCTGTTTCGACAAAAGCCCACTTTTAAAACACTCCTTGCATCTGCACTCAGAACAAAACACAAGAAAAAAACCCACACACAACACTTTTCAATGACATCTTCACGGAAAAAATTTAGGAAACTGCTCACAGTCATGGTTGACAAGTGCTGCCAAGTGTGCATGACCTCGGGGATGTGGAATTGCCCTGAA
Source organism: Lynx canadensis (assembly GCF_007474595.2). Classification (NCBI taxonomy): domain Eukaryota; kingdom Metazoa; phylum Chordata; class Mammalia; order Carnivora; family Felidae; genus Lynx; species Lynx canadensis. The sequence continues at coordinate 61,832,013 of NC_044309.1, forward strand.
AGGAAGAAAAAAAGATTAAAGTCGTAATATTTAAATATACAACTAATTAAAATCAGAAAGGGGATCTTTCCTCAGTTATATAATTTTATTAATATATAAGGAAAACATGTTTGTCCTATGATTTAAATAGCTAAGTCTACTCATCTCAGCCATGCAAAAAACTGGGGGCTGGCACAGTTTCTGTGAAGTGCCAGACAGTAAGTATTTTAGGCTTTGTGGGCCAAGATGCAACACTGAAAATATATGTACTAGTTACACAAGAGGAAAGAAAATTTTTTGCGACCTTTTCTTAATGATTTGTTTTTGAGAGAGAATAAGCGAGGGTGTGTGAATGGGGAGGGATGGGGGAGAGGGATGGAGGAGAGGGATGGGGGAGAGGGATGGGGGAGAGGGATGGGGGAGAGGGATGGGGGAGAGGGATGGGGGAGAGGGAGGGGGAGAGGGAGGGGGAGAGAGAGGGGGAGAGAGAGAGAATCTAAGTAGACTCCACACCCTGCATGAAGCCGGACATACCACTTGATCCCACAACCCTGGGATCATGACCTGAGCCGAAATCAAGAATTGGACGCTTACCTGACTGAGCCACCCAGGTACCCTGACATTTAAAATGTAATAGTAATAACTGAGTACTTTTTTTTGTAGTTCAGGTATTTTTGCTGGGAGATAACTTTTCCTTAACTAGGGTTGAGAGTTAGGGTTCCCTATTTTCAAAATTGATCACAAAAATTTATGTTATGATGATCTATAATGAAATGTTATATGTTTTATCTTTGAAAATATTAATCTATGAGCATATCTTTTAATTGAGTATATTCATTGCTTGGATAGAACTCTCTTACATTCTTCTCTCGGTATTTCCTTCCGGCATGTCATTGCATAACACAGATTGATCACTTGCATTTTAAGATGGAATTTCCTTAAGTACACAGTTAAATGGATTTTGAAACATGTAAATTTCCTTTGCACCTGCATCAAGGTCTGAAACACTTCAGGAACTATAGTTTGAGGTTGCAAAATATATACAAGTATAAGAATGGAGATCTCGTTTCTTGTTTTAACTTTTGACAGTGCAGGCTGTCAAAGCACAGGAAGCAAGGAAAACCACTTAAAATCATTTGACGTTACTTATCGCTGAAATAACTTTACCACAATATGAGTTTCATATATAAACACTGCTTTTGCTTAAAATTTTAGGCTAACCTCATTGAGAAACATTATCCAGTCTGCACAAAACTTAACTTCCAAAGCTATTCAGTGCTCAATAATAATGGGTGGCAAGTGTCCTTATTCAGAAAAATTTCAATCTTGGCCCTGAGCTCCAAAATCATACACACACAAAATCTTTACCACTAAGCTGTCAAGCTGTTATGTAGCAGGGCAAGTTGTACCATTTAGCTTTTCCTTCTGACAAGTTCATGAAAATGACGATATTTAAGTCCATGAGAGCAAATGAAGTTCACCATCAACACTATCACTTCAATTAATACATGCTCAATTCAAATATTTTCTGTGAAGTACTGCTGCTGATACAGTAGATAGAACCACAGGCTTTAAACACCTTACATTTTCACAGGCTTTGAAAATTTATATACGTAAGCCTTTTTCTGCTTCATACATATTTACTACCAGCAACACACTGATGTTCTCTCAATTTCTTTAAAAATCTTTTTATCTATAGTTGTTCCATGCAGGCTATTCACAGACAAGTAATACTTCAATCGTTTCAAACTCACATCGACTCCTCAAAAAAAAATCAACAAACAGTATTAGTAACTCCTGTTCACTCAAGAGCCAAGGAAACCCACTCAGTATCACCTGCCTTGCTTTTTAACTGACTATTGGCTACTGCTCTCAAGGTCCTCAGTTGCTTAAGCACTTTTCCCACCAAAAGGCTAACCATCCAAAGTCAGTCTATTTTCCCCAGATGCCTTTCTTTGATTGGTGCACACACACACAATTCCATCAGCCTGCCAGTAAGTGGCTTTCCTTCCTTAGCATTAGCTAACCAATTAGTCACGTTTAAACTTAATGTGGTGGCAGTCCTCAGTTTCATTTTCTATTCTTACGAAGAAATTCTACTTGTGTTTAGATATTCCCTTTTAAATTTTTATTTTTCCCAAGAGTTAGTGATGTTGTTATGCGTGCTTAGTCTGCTATTATTGAAGTGTCCTGTATCCTCATAGCACAGCTATAGTGTCATTGCATAATAAACATCCTATTCTGAGGTCAAATTTGATAAAATAATCCACACTCCACTGTGCCTTAAAAGTATATCTGAAACCCGTATTTGTTTTTCTTTTCTGACAGAGTAACACAATAAATAAATAAAATGCTGGAGGACAGCAATACACAGGGCATCTATAATGCTGTCAAGCTATAAGTGTCATAACTTGTTATAATTTGTAGTGCACACCAAGTAGCAGCACAAAGTGATGAGTCATGTACAGCCCTTGCCACAATTACTCAGTCCTCGTAGTGTGAAAGTAGCCATATGTAAACAGGGAAGCATGACTGTGTTCTAGTAAAACTTTGTTTTTGGACAGTCAAATCTGAATTTCATATATTTTTCATGTGTTACAATATATTGTTCCATGTGATTTTCAGTGAAGGAAAGATTGTTTTGAAAACTGGAAGGCTGGGAGGAGGCATTTTTGGCTGCCACAGTTGTCAGGGAGGAGTCACGACTGGCATTTATTGGACAGCAGCTAGGGAAGCAAGGCATCCTGCAATGCAGGGACAGTGTCACACAGAAAAATACTGTCCCACATCTTGCATGACTTCCAAACACTCTAAGCAGCATTCATAAAGGTGAAAAACCTATGAATAATGATCTGAGTCTAGAACTTAAATCCATTTAGCTACACAAAGTACTTTGTTGTAGTTTCAATACATACTAAATTTCCTAGGAAATGGAGAAAATATTTTACTTTGTTTTATTTGCAGTATTACAGAGTTGTTCCCTATTTCAGAATCAACAGAAATAGCATTCGTGAGGGGCGCCTGGGTGGCGCAGTCGGTTAAGCGTCCGACTTCAGCCCGGTCACGATCTCACGGTCCGTGAGTTCGAGCCCCGCGTCAGGCTCTGGGCTGATGGCTCGGAGCCTGGAGCCTGTTTCCGATTCTGTGTCTCCCTCTCTCTCTGCCCCACCCCCGTTCATGCTCTGTCTCTCTCTGTCCCAAAAATAAATAAAAACGTTGAAAAAAAAAATTAAAAAAAAAAAGAAATAGCATTCGTGATATTTGAACAGCCAATACATGTTTCATTCTGCATACGCAACTGATATATACCTGATGATTCTACATGTAAGTGGTAAGCCTCTGCCTACTCCATTACCTTATCTATAATGTATTCAGGCTCAAACATTTGCATATCGAAATACATATTATCGTGTTACAAATCATGTTCTTTTTATTTCTCCTTTATATTACAGTTGAGAATGATGATATTCTATCTGAGAAGATAAAATGAGATCTTCAAAAAGATCAATATTGAACTTGGTAAACCTAATACCAAATATTAGGAGTGGATTTCATAAGATATCCCGGAGATAAGGGTAAGATACAAACCAAATACTTTCCCATCTGGCCTCCCTTATTCATGGCATGAATTATCACATGGAGAGAGAAGTGAAATTTGGAAACAAGGCCATGATATAGAGGCTCATAAAATATTAGTCAAAGTTACCCTCTTTCTCTTTCAGTTAGTTTGGGAGTAGGATATTGTTTGTATCCATGTGAGCAATAAAACCTCAATTTCTTTGAGCCAGCTATTATCTATTGTCTGCACTATACTAAGAAATTCTAAGGTTCCCAGCTACAGAATCAATCCTGGCAACAGTAAGAAAACAACAAAACATAAATGTCAAGAAGAATGGGACAAGAAAGACAAATGTCTGATCTCATCATTGTAAACACTGAAATAATACTGCATAAAAGACTTATTCTATTTTTCTCTACATATAACAAAAAAAATCTCTAGCAACGTTTTATCCTGCTTTATGGCCTTTCCCTCAGTCTGGATGCCCTTTCTCCTTTATATATAAAATTCCTAATCATTCACTAGTGTTCAAAGGTTTTCCTCAATAAAGCCTCTGCTGATGTGCAGGGTAAGTCAAGTACCCTGTTATGTATAGTTTCTTATCGGCCATACTTCTACAGCTTCAATACAACTATAATTAAGTATTTATTAGTGTAATTCACTGTTCAAAGTTTGGATTCTCTCACAGAATGTCAGCACCATAAAGGCAAAAACACTTTCTCTCTTTCTTTTTTATGGTTTTTATCCTTAGTACCTAGCATGGTACTATGCACACAGCAAGTACTCAAAAAATGTCTTTTATAATGAAGAACTGTTCAGCTCTACAACTCTAGATGGAAGGAAGGAGAATGAGAGGGAGGGAGGGAGGGAGGCAGGGAGAGAGCCAGAGAATCTATTTATTCAGAACTTTACCAAGTGTTTATATCATATGAGAGTATCTATACTGGTGCTGTTCATGAAGACAGGTGGTCTGATATTTTCCTTAACTTCTACATACTTTATCTTAGGCACTACTAATTTCTAACTACATAAAAATACTTGTCTCAAATTCATCAGGGATTACATTTTGATGATGATCATCAGAAGGAAAAACAAAACAAAAACCTAATGCCATCCAACATGAACAAATTAACAAAACGTCTATGTAAGAGCTTCCTGGCTACTAATACTTGGCAAGTAGAAGGTTTTCATCCATATCCACTTACAGCTCATTTAATTTATAAACTATAACATGACTGTTTTACTTTTGTTTTGAAGTAGTTTTTAAAGTTAGTAGTCTTCTTGGGGCACCTGGGTGACTCAGTTGGTTGAGCGTCCGACTTTGGCTCAGGTAATGATCTCACAGTTTGTGGATTCGAGCCCCACATCAGGCTCTCTGCTGTCAGCACAGAGCCCACTTCAGATCCTCTGTCTCCCTCTCTCTCTGCCCCTTCGCTGCTCATGTGCACGTGCACACACACACGCACTCACACTCTCTCTCAAAAATAAACATTAAAAAAATAAATAGGGGCATCTGGGTGGCTCAATCTGTTGAGTGTCCAACTTGAGCTCAGGTCATCATCTTGCTGTTTGTGGGTTTGAGCCCCACGTTGGGCTCTGTGCTGATAGCTCGGAGCCTGGAGCCTGCTTTGGATTCTGTGTCTCCCTCTCTCTCTGCCCCTCCCCCACTCACGCACGCTCTCTCTCTCTCTCAAAATAAACATTAAAAAGTTTAAAAAATAAAATTAAAAAAAATAAATTGAATAAACACTGGGGTGCCTGGGTGGCTCAGTCGGTAAAGCTTGGTCCAACTTCAGCTCAGGTCATGATCTCACAGTCTGTGAGTTCAAGCCCCTCATCAGGCTCTGTGCTGACAGCTCAGAGACTAGAACCTGCTTCAGATTCTGTGTCTCCCTCTCTCTCTGACCCTCCCCTGTTCACATTCTGTCTCACTCACTTTCAAAAATGAATGTTAAAAATTTTTTTAATAAATAAACATTAAAAATTTTTTTAAATAAATAAAGTTAGTAGTCTTCTCTATCCTGAGATTGAAGCCCTGAATGTAAGTTTCAAAATATCAAAAATGCAGATACACAACATTGTAAACAGTCCTTTAGTAGTTATGTTATTTGATTAGCAAAGAATTTACTTTTAAACCAAGCTGCCAACTTGTCTAAAGTATTTTCAGTAAGTTAAAAGAACATACTTGCCCACAGTTATGTGAAAATTCCCCGCTACTTTATTGACATAGAGATGACCATGAATTCTGCAAGCATCTGGAGGCTGTGATGAATCATCTTCCCTGTTACAACATGAGAGGAAGGATTACTTATGGCACACTCAACACAGTCACCGTCCTGTGGAAGGAACACTTTGTAGATGGGGAAAAGAATTTCTAAAAATCAATTTTTAGGTAATGATCTAAATGTCAAAAGTACCACAGCAGTTTTTTGAAGTCTACACATTTATAAAAACTCATACATCTACGAAGTAGAAAAACAATTACATATATATATATACATGTATATATGTGTATATATACACATACACACACACACACATATATTCACACACACACACATATATTCGTTCCATGGTTCTTCACATCTGACCACAGGACTAAGGCCAGTAAGAGAAGAAAGATTAAAAGAACTAGTCCAATAAAAACATACTTTTGTCAGCTGTTTCTGGCACTGTAGGGGACAGAGAAAGATGGAAGTAAGAATGAGGGAAGGCATGCCATCCAAGTTCAAACAGACAATGACATCTTCCTAAGCAAATGTCAAACCTCTGTATAGTTTTAAATTTAAATGATCATTTTCATGATTATAGCATTTCTAAATATCACCTGTTGTAACCTAAAAAAGAGAAAAAAAAGTGAAATAAAAACACAAACTCCTAACCAAAGTTTCTACATCCTCATAAAATAATGGCAAATGCAATTAATTTGTTCTTAAAACCTAATATAATTTTATATGGAAGTATGCCATACACACATAAGAGAAAAATTAAATGAAAATGAAATAATATTATTTGTGATCAGGATGATCAATATCACAGGCTATAAATTTAAGAGTAAAAAGAAATCATCATACAGAATGATTACACCTTCTCTAAGAAATATGAGATTCAGGAACTAAACCAATACTCAAACTTTGTCACAGTCAAATCCTAATAAATAGGTGTACATTTAAAAATTACATCTCACCTTGGTGGAAGTGCTGTTGAGTCACTTTTAAAAGCACTTTTAAATATGACATCTTGAAGTGAATGTTCTTCTTGGAGTCTGCTCTGAATCAGCTGCAGCATCCTACATACAACATCAACAAGCAACGGTTACAAATACACCTAGGAATACAAGAGAGCTGACACTTTTTTAAAATAACAATGGTTAGCTGACTTACTTAACCCATATATTTGTTATTACAAGACTTTATTCTAAAATAAAGTACCAAATTTTCTTTGGTCATTTCCTTAAAAGAAGGAAAAATGAGGTAGGGCAGCTAAGTTTAATAGCTGATGGAGTGAATAATAGATGTGCAGTCAGAGTCACTAAGGAGCTTCTCCTCACCTTAGTATCTAAACTCCTTTTTCATGCTTGCATGCAGCTGTTACAAAATTCTTACCTTTTGTCGGGTACGGAATAAAGTGTGACAGGTACAAAGAATAAGACAAGTACAACAGATTTGGTGGACTTAAGTGGGAGACTACTGGGGTATAAACCCATACCACAAGCATCTAATTCTCATTACAAAATAGGCCATTATGGTGTGTCTTTTTCCAAAGAAAAATGGTATAAGACCATTCTGAGCAAAATATTATACTCTACCTGTAATTTTTTAAAAGAATATTAGCATATAAGGCATAAAACTATAAAACAAAGTATATATTTGAGAACCCATACTTAGATTTTCTTTTTAAATATACCTAGCCCCATAGAACAAATTAGTTCAAGTTTTTTTTTTTTACAAATTTCTTTATGTTCACAGTAACTTATAAAGTTATTTATTCTGAACAACAAAACCAAGAATAACAGCTTTCTCTCCCTCTAACACTTCTACCATTGGGCCATGTTATTTCCTACCATGTTTAGCAATAAGTCTGTATCTTTAAATATAATCCTATTTTACCTCCTTTAACTCTACGTCTTCAGATAACTAAAATCCAAAATCATCTGTTTAAAGTTCAAACTCACCAGGTACAAAAATTACACACAGAGGGACGAACAGACAAAACACAGAGGATTTTGAGGGCACTAAAACTATTCTGTAGATACTATAATGGTAGACATATGTCATTATACATTTGTCAAAATTCATAGAATGTAGAACACCAAGAGTAAACTATGGACTTTGGGTGATAATGATGCGTCCATACAGGTTCACAGATTGTAAGCAATGTACCGCTGTAGTGCCAGGTATTGATAATGGTGAAGGCTGTGCACGGGGGGTGGGGGGGGCAGTGGATATTTGGGAATTCTGTTACTTTTCGCTCAATTTTGCTGTGAATCTAAAGCTACTCTAAAAAGTAAAGTGTTTTTAAAAAAAGTTTATCTACCTATATAAAACTTGGGGAAAATTATAAACAAATATAGACCCTTATAAAAGGAAGCAAACGTAAATCTAGTATTTCACTCCCCACCATAATGATAAACATTTTTTAGAAGTGCAAGTGAAAGATCAAATATTTACGCACCATTCACTAAAAACACTGGTAAAATAGGTCTATTTAAAATAACAATTCATTTTTACACTGTAAATTTAGTTCAGAATAAATCTTAAATCTAGAACTAAAAAAGCAGAAATCAAAAAGGCTATGTCTAGGGTTTGAGATTTATTTACTGCTACAGGAGAGAGACTAACTGGGATCTTAAATATTTTTAAAAAGCAGAATACCAGCTGAAAGAAAACTTCATCTCTTTCAGCAAACTCTAAAGGTAAAGAACCATTTAATATGTACATTATTCAGGATGTTAGTCCTTCGGTATCTCTAGTCCATTCTAGAATATTTGTTTAGAAGCAGAACTGATAATCTACAAAGATTCAACAACCAGATCCCATCTTCAGATTCACACGTCTCAAGACAAAATCTTTGGATCTAAAGCTACCAGAAACTGAAAGTTTCTTATTTGATGTGTGTCTTGTATTTCCAGAGTCCAATTTCAGTGCTGAGCAATGGAAAAAGAGGTTGAAGACAGCAAACTCTGTGTATAAGTTTTGTCTCAAATATACCAATATCTAAGCTTATATTCCATTTATGAAGATATGAAAAAAAAAAACACCTCTATTATGGAAAACAGCCATCATTTTAATAGTAAAAACACAGTGTCTTGAACACTGAATAAAATTCCATGTGAAAGGAGGCTTCTCACTTTAATAGTTCTGGATTAAAGTAATGTCTTTCATCTCTGGATGGCTTTCTACTAAAAGTACTACAAGCCCAGAGACAACTACATTTGATTTCCACCTCAATTTTAAAATCTCCACAAATGGCAAAACTGGAAATTAAAAGAGAAATGCCTTTGAAATGTACTTAGAAAGAAAAAAAAGGAAAAAAATGGGAAAAAGGGTTTTTGTTTTTTTGTTTTGGCAATAATCTTAAATTAGGTAGAGCCTTTATAAGCCCTGGAAACAAAAAAGAAAAAAAAGAAAAGAAAAAAACAGCACTATATGGGAGTAGGGGTGGGGGAACCATTTATAACAAAGGACTACTTTCTTTAATATACAAAGGACTATTTAAAATTATCAGGAAAAAAAAAAAAAAAACCAACAACCAAGCAAAATGGGCATAGGGTATGAATGAGCAGTTTCACACAAAAAGAAATACAACAGGAAAAAAAATCCATAAAGATATTCAAGTGATTCATTCATAAAGAAATGTTAATTTAAAAAAAAGCATAATACTATTTTCACCCACAGAATTGGCAAAAGTAAAAAAGCCTTGGTTATACCCACTATTTGTGAGGTTGTGTAGAAACAAATACTATCAGTTTTGGAGTGTAAGTAAAGATATTTTGGCATCACCTATCAAAATATATTTTTTCACAGTTCTATTGAGATATACTTGACATATCACACTGTATAAGTTTAAAGTGTACAATATACGATTTGACATATTTCTATTTTGCAAAACGATCACCCCATAAGTTAACAACCATCATCTCACATAGTTACAAATTTTTTTCTTTGTGATAAGAACTTATCAGTATGTTAATTAAATATCCTCTGAAAGAGAAATTCCATTTCTATACACTTACACACACTTACACATATTCACACCAGTATATAAGGAATTAGGTTCAAGAAATTTCATTGAGCATTGTTTTTAATATTAGAATCCTGCAAATAATCTAAATGCCCAGTGATAAAAATCAAATAAGAACTATAGTTTATCAGAATGCTGTATGTAATGAAATGGGAAGATGTCCAAAATACCAGGCTAGGTAGAAAAAAGCAAGTTCTAGAATGAATGTATAGAAAGACACCATTTGTAATGGGAAAAATAAAACACAAGCAAATATGCAAACATACAGAAAATTGTAAATTAACAGAAAATCTCTAGGCTACAAAAGAAATTTAACTCTAGTTATAACTGCTAGTCAGCAGCACTAAGAGTAATAATGAAGAGGTTTTTACTTTTAATATATACCCTTTACTTCATACCCTTTATATTCAAATTGAATTTTAAATGATCACATATTGCCTTATAAATTTTTAAATACTTAATAAAATTTTAAATGAAAACTAAAATGTACTTATGATTCAAAGTACACTAGAGAAAACATTATACAAAACTCTCCTATAATTTGACAATATTTTTGAAATTATAAAGATTAAATATTATATTCTGTTAATATTTCACCCCTAAAACTGCCCACAAAAATGTTAAATCTATGAATAATTCAAAATGGACAAAATAGAGAAAATTTGATCCAGATTTCATGGACCACAATACTTTAATTCACTTATTACCTCTGCCACTCTTTTTGCTGTGGTGAAAGATCAAATATTACCTGAAATAAAGGAAAACATAATCACTAGCACTGTCAATTTCTCTTGGCTTTTATATCATAATTAAAAAAAAAATTTCTTTGAGCAAGTAACAAATTTATAATACTGATAAAAACAAGTATTCATGATTTACATTTAATCTTCTGTAAGTGAAAAAATATAATCTATAATATTCTTACTCATAGCCAATATAAAGGAATTTTACTGATCACAAATATTTACCTGTTACAGTTATCCACATTTATAGGAATGACTATAAGCTGATAATCTGGCATATGTACAAAATGGTATTTTAGGACTTAAAATCATTTAAATGATACGTGCATGAAAGTTTTTATAGAAGAAAAAGAAAAACATAAAGCTCGACTGTAATATCCAAGCATCCAAAGCCCACATTGTTGCCAGAAAGATGCCACGATGAAATCAACAATTTTGAAACAAGCTACACAAATTGCCCTATAATTCCCAAATGTATGAATAAAATAAGGAATAATTCAAGAAATTGTATTTAAGTACTATCTTCATAGATTCAAAGTCAGACTAGGTGACTTGTAGAATCAGAGGGAAATATGCAAGCTTTCCATGCTTTATGGCAATATCCACAATTTAACCTTGCAATAAAAAGGCCACTTTTGATTTTTATAAAGGTAATCATAACAAAGCATATAGATTCTACTTTTTAAATTTAGCAATATTAGTTATCCCTCCATAATCGGCTCCTAACCTACTACTCTCTCTCTATAAAATCCTCAGTTTTTTTTGTTTTTTTTTTAATTTTTTTTCAACGTTTATTTATTTTTGGGACAGAGAGAGACAGAGCATGAACGGGGGAGGGGCAGAGAGAGAGGGAGACACAGAATCAGAAACAGGCTCCAGGCTCTGAGCCATCAGCCCAGAGCCCGACGCGGGGCTCGAACTCACGGACCGCGAGATCGTGACCTGGCTGAAGTCGGACGCTTAACCGACTGCGCCACCCAGGCACCCCAAAATCCTCAGTTTTTTAATCAAAGTGGAAGAAGCCTTCATTCTATCAAATAGTTCTACATCTCTGCCTTTAGTAATTTAATTATACCAACCTGGGAACTTCGTATCCTGTAATTGTGACCCTCATGTCTGTCAAAATCCTACATACCATATCCTCCAGGTTAAATTGCCTCCATCTTTCTGATTACAATGAAATTGTCTCTGATTACTCCTGCTGAACTTGTCTACAGCATGTTTCCCACCCTTTTCCCACCATAGCACGCAAGGAAAATGCTAACATCTGTAAAACACACGATGGCAAACAAGAGGCTGCATGCAACTGCTTCCCAGTTACCTTGTAAATAAAACTTTTGAAGGTAGGGACTATGTGATTCTTCCTTTGACTTCCCCAAACTGCTTAGTGTAGTGCTTAGCATGTGGGTAAAGGATCTACTGAGTAGCCTACCGCATGCTACGTACTATGTTACTTAATTCATCACTTCATTGAACCTTCAGAATAAGCTCTGAGTTTGTTATTATTCTTGCCTTTTTTTAAGTGAGGAAGAAGCTCAATAGGTTAAAAACTTCTTCCAAAATCAGAGACTGTAAGAGTCCATATATAAACCCAGCTCTCAGATTCCTCATTTTTCCACCATTTTTTAAATTCTTTTAAGTAAAGAAATAGTAATGAAATATGATAGTAAATAGCAAAGTAGTAACTCTCATAGCATAATGTGTGATCACAAGTTGGAAACTAGTAAAGCTATTAGGGTTAAGTTTTTAATATTCGGAGTACATATTAGGATAGTAAGTATGAAAACATAAAAAGTAAACATTTTCTCAAATAATTTTATACTGATAGTTTTTACCTAAATATTTTAATATAAATTAGGACAAAGGAACGAATACTTACCAGAAATACTGAACATTTTAAAAATTACTAATAAAAAGTATACAATTAAGTATTTTTAAGTTCCTACCTTTCTGGCCAAGACATGACTTTTAATTATATGACAGTTAAATTTAATTTTTTTGTTGTTGGGGGGGAGCAGGAGGGGAAAGAGTCTCAAGCAGACTCCATGCTCAGTGTGGAGCCCGACACAGGACTTCATCCCATGACCGTGAGAGCCGAAATCAAGAGTCCGAGCGAGGCTCAACTGACTGAGCCACCCACACACCCCATACGACAGTTAAATTTAAATAAAGCTTTCCTATTCCACAAGTGACTGAAAGAGATGACTAACTGTTGACAATGTAATAATCAATAATCTTGTTACAATTGCATAATTCTAACATATTCCTTAGTGCCTATTATCTAACAAGGCACCTATACTTCACATTTTGTGAAACAAAGAAGAAAGGATAAAATTAATGCTTTTCAGGAGCTTAAAAATCTAGCTTGAGAGATAAGCTCTCCAGAAAATATATGTAAACAAAATCAGGGACTTAACAAATGTGAAAAAAGAGTAGGAATGAGAGCCACTCAGAATAAGGAGAGAATGCTAAAGAAAAAGTGTAAGTAAATTTTAGGGATGCCTGGGTGGCTCAGTTGGTTAAGCATCTGACTTTGGCTCAGGGCATGATCTCGCAGTTTGTGAGTTCGAGCCCCACGTCCGGCTCTGTGCTGACAGCTCAGAGCCTGGAGCCTCCTTCAGATTCTGTGTCTCCCTTTCTCTCTGCCTCTCCCCTGCTCACTCACTGGTGCGCTCTCTCTCTCTCTCTCAAAAGTAAATAAATATTTAAAAAAAATTTTTTTTAAATTTTAGAGGGGAGGTTAAAGATGATTAAGTGTCCTCAAAACCAAATTTTCACAATGTTCAGAGAAACATAAAATGAGGACACAATCTATATTATCATTTTAAATAATTTTAAATTTGCATCCCCATGCTAGAAATCATCAAGAAGTTATGCAAGCTTGCATACAAGGGTGAAAGGGAGACTAGAGTGAGAAAAGAGTCCAAGACATAATTTATTTCATGGGACAGAGAAGTTTATATTAGGAAACAAGGAAAGTCCCTAATTCAGAGTAAGAGAGGAAACAGTGATAAAAGATAGTAAGACACCCAAAGAAGAAGCAGTCTCTACCCTAGAAGCACTTACAGGAGTTCAATCAAGTGCCAGAGACCACATGGTGAGGACATTCCAAGCTCTTATGTGTTATTCCTAGCTCTTATGTGGCATGGACAGTGTTCTAAGTTAAGCAAGAATGCTGCCACAGCTGGTTGCTAATGAGGATGGTCACATGAGCTAAAGAAAGAGGAGTTACCCTAGCTCAATTTAGCCTGTCAAAACAAACACAGAAAAGAAAATTTGGGAGGGCCCTTGTGGACCACTCCACTATCCTGGACCAAATACCGACTTCTTCCTTCCTCTTCAAAAGCATCTTAAGCTCTAACATGATTTAAAAGAAACACAATATAGGGGCACCTGGGTGGCTCAGTCGGTTAAGCATCCAACTTCAGTTCAAGTCATGATCTTATGGTTCATGAGTTTGAGCCCCATGTTGAGTTCTGTGCTGACAGCTCAGAGCCTAGAGACTGCTTCAGATTCTGTCTCCCTCTCTCTCTCTGTTTGTCCGCTGCTCATGCTCTGTCTCTCTCTCAAAAATAAGGATTAAAAAAAAAAAGAAAGAAACACAGCATATCTAAATCTGTACCCTTTCATCTAGGTATGAAAAAAAAAGTGTGTGTGTTGGAGAAGGTGGGTCAGATAGGAACTGACATAACTCAAGTCTATTTCAACTCTCAATCACTTAATGGGCCACTTTATATCCCCAATCTAAAATTAGACAAGAAAATAAATAAATAAATGAATGTATAAAAAGATTCATTAACTTGAAAAAAGTGGTCAATCTCAAGTATGAGGGCTAATTTTCCTCTATGATACCATTGCTAGGAATAAGAAGAGTGTTAAGTTTTTCTAATTATTTCTCACCGACATTTAGCATCATGCAGACAGGAAAAAAATGGAATGATCTATGAGATATTAAAGATATAGAATATAATCATTGAATTTTAAAATATAATGAAGGCACTGAAAAGAAGATAGGTCATACTGGATCAAGGTAATTTCTCAGAACTCAGAGAAGTATGAAATACACATCTAATGTAAGAATTGATAAGAATATTGAGAACCACTCCATGAGATTCAGCATCATATAAGAATTTTAAAAAGCAGAGGTAAAACCATTGCTTTAAACAAAATTAAAGCAGATAAACAAGCCCAAAAGTGTGTGTGTGTATATGTGAGTGTGTATATGTGTGTGTGTGTGTGTGTGTATACATATATATATACACATATAAACTTTAAAATTCAGATCATTAAGATCAACAAGAACCAAAGAACAAACAAAAACAAAAAAATCCACACCCAAAGGGGATCCACACCTGGATATATGGGATAAATATGTGAATTGCAAAAGTAAAAGAAAAAAGCATTCAAGCATGAAAAGGTTATACGTGAAGGAAAAAATAATTGCATCAGAAAACAATGAAGGAAGGTCTATAAAGTTCTGAATACAAAACACCATATCCTGAGCTAAACTCACATGTATGAAGAACAGAACAACGTAGACAGTTGTGCTAGAGTCCATAAAATATAACCCACATATTCTTACTGATTAAGAAGTCTCAAAAAGTCCTTCTGCAAAATGATAAAAAATAAAGAATGGTAGAAAATAAAAGCAATAAAACAGAGTTAAAACAGTAATTATTCTTAATAGTATGAAATGTAATACAAACATCATAAGTGTCTAATAACTATCGAGATCTACATCTCTAGATACTAGTTTAATATGTGATAACATGGTACCTGAATGTGTAAGGTACCTAACCTCATAAAAAAGTACTGTGAAATCAGTTTTTTTGAGTGAGAATACAGGAGTTAGGGAGCAGAGAGATTCAGCGTGGCAATAACAAAGTTGTCTTTTCTTTAGAAATCTCTACTTAAAAAGTGTGTTTCAAAAGGCATAAATATATTTTATTGCTATAAGCTACAAATAATTGGGTAATCGAAACTGACCTAAAGGCTTCCTTTTTTTTTTTTTCCCCATGAAATTCAGCTACTTCTAATCCTTCTCCATCAGCTTTAGTCTTCACTTTGCAATTTGCTTAAAGAAGTGTTCACAACTGTCAATGATAAACAAAAGAACTCAAGAATGCATGGATAAACATAAGTACCACAATGCCAACAAAGCAGTGAGCAACTCAAAGGGGCTGGGAGTTCCATTCCTTATTCCCTAAAGCTTCTTTAGAGCTGGTTATCATGACTTATTATCACCTGCTCCTGTAATGTGTTTTACCTGCCCCTGTCATGTGGTGGTGTTTCTGATAAATTGGTTATACACAACTCGTACTCTGCCAACAGTAGAAGAATGTCAGGATTTCACTAACTTTGGGAAATGGAAATATGAAGAAGAGAGAAGTAAATGCATAGAAAATTTCTCCTCTAGATATTGCTTCATTCTTGATTATGATAAGAGAACTACAGCTGAAACATTTCTAGACTTAAATTTGGTAAAGGTACAATACAAATAGGACAGAATTTCCAAATCATTCCAAATCATTCGAAGAAAAGAAGAAAATTTCATCATTAAAGCAACTATAAGAAAAGAGAAAACTATTAGGAAGCATTAACAAAAAATATAAAACACAAATAAGGTTATAAAACAGACTTTACAGCCTTATCTAATTAACAATGGTTATCTCAAGACTTTGGGATTAGATATAACTCCCCCCCACAAATCTTCGTAAAGAATATGGATTACTTTTGAATAAAAAAAAAGAGTCTAGCTCATACAAAACTAAAAGCAAATATCAAAACTGTCTTCAAGAAAACAATACCTCAAAGCATATTAATTTAAAAAAACATGTGCATTAAACTTACTGGTTCATAAACTAGACCGTCGGCAGATGCAACCATTGTTTCTGCTAAATCCAATACATCTGCTCCAACATCTGCATAAAAAAATTAGAAGTTTTACATCCTATGTTCAGAGCCAAACTATATCTGATATAAATTAACAAACAGAGATGACTAACAGAAAATTCAAACATATATAATCATTTGCCTATACCACTTATTTGTTCAAATAAGTAGCATTACATAGTTTTGGTGGAAAGTGTTCCAAAATACTTCTGGAAAGTATTCCAAAAAATCGATAATACTTTTTCTAGTTCTTGTTCAGTAAATACCATGAAATGTAATGTAATTTCATATTCTTATAGTAAAAAGTGTAAACTCACTTCACTGAAGAGCTTTGCAAAAATGGTCAAGAACCTAATCACAAGTACTAAATGGCTGGTATATGAAATATTAAATACAAGAATTATTTTTAGAAATTAAAAGAAATTTTAGGAGAAAACTACTGATGACTTTTTAAAAATCAACAAATAGAAAAAGTTTATTTTGAAAAGACTAAAATTTTAATGGTATGCAAACATCTAAAATAAAGCAAAATATGATATATTCAGTAATAACACAGACTCATAAATATGTGTTTCTTTACTCCTAAAACAACTACCATAAGGAAAAATAAATGAAAAAAGAGATTTAAAGTTTTTCTCAATGAAATCTCCCAGAAATTAATCTCCTTAATTAGATAAAACTATTTCACAGTTAAAAAACTTTTATGTGAAATACTAACTTCTTTGTCTTCACATTTTAGGCAGTAATTCAAAAGATATCTTTCATGCAAAAGCATCCTCATTTTTGACAGCAATACTGATTTAAACATTATCTATCTAGCATATTAACATTTTTCTACTTCTAGCAGTATAATCAAATGAAGCAACAAGAAAACAGAAAAAAGTATCATCATTAAGTTAAAAGACTTGAATCCATATTTTAATATGCATAAGTAAAAGTAAAGAGTAGTAAACCAAAACAGTCAAACAGGATATGTTTGTAGAGCATGGGTGTAAAACTGGTACTCCAAATAAGAAATAAATGATACGCCCAAATTAGAACTGTAACTCACAAGAATTTCTTCCGATTTTCTTTTTAATTATACTAATATGAAAGCTAAATCTCCTTTTTATGGAGAAGAAATTTAAAGAATATAAGCTGGGTAAAAAAAAAAACTTGCATTATTAAATAACATTACCATAGCATTTTAAGATATCATAAAGGAAAAAATAAAGTTAAGGCACCACCAGTGGTTTTACTTATTAGCAATTGTTTAAAACATAAACAATAAATGGATTCATCAAGTTAATGTGTACTTACATTGACACTTCATAGCAACAGTAATATCTATATTGATTCTCAATTTGCTAAAAGACAAAAAGAAAGTATTAGTATTGCCAAGTGATCAACAAAATATAAGAAATATAAATCAACTGCTCTATGAAAACTCAGATTTCAAACAGAATAAAATATGTTGATTAGAAACTGGATAGGAGCCTGGGTGGCTCAGTCTGTTAAGAGTCCGACTCCAGCTCGGGTTACGGACTCACATTTCGTGAATACGAGCCCCGCATCAGGCTCTGTGCTGACAGCTCAGAGCCTAGACCCTGCTTCAGATTCTAGGTCTCCCTCTCTCTCTGCCCCTCCCCTGCTTGCAATCTCTCTCTCACTCTCTCTCAAAAATAAAGATTAAAAAGTAATTAAAAAATAAATAAATAACTGGATAGCATTTATTATGGCCAACACAAAGGCATTTTGAAAGTAAAAATTCTATTTTGCAATTCTAAAAGCCTTTCTGATGTCACAGGTTTTTAACACAATATCCTTTAATTCGATAATGGTAATTCAACAAACTCAACAATAACTCCAAGCAACTCAGAAAAGTCTACCTCTGTTTACATAAACCTTATATAGAATATTCTTTTGAAAACGTAAAACTTTCCAAATCAAGAGTAAGGAATTACAAGTCTTTCTCCTCTATTTATCAGATAAATATCATATATCAGGCATTATGCCTGATGCCCTACAAATATTAAATTTTTATTCCCTATCATGGACCTATAAAGTATACAGCTTCACAGTTTTGCAGATAAGCCGGTGGTGTTCAAAGCAGCCTAAATGCCTGACTGAAGTGGTATATTGAAAACTAGGTCTGTGTGGCTCAGGGTAAATGCACAAACTACCAGAAAAAGAAAAAAAAAACAACAGTATGATGTTTAAAATTTCGCATGGCCTTTAAAAAAGGCTCAGTCAATGCCTTATTTTCAAATCAAATTAATTTTCAAGTATCAAAATTAATCAATCATCAGTGAATAACAGAATGAGTACAATCATATCAGTCCCATCCTGTACTTCCAAACAAAACCTTTTTCATTCTAATCATTTTATCTTGTTTCAATAGGAATTACAGATTTTTGGAGCTTCCATAGAGTGTTAAAACTGTCTAGAGTTCAAACTGTGCTCCAAATGACTCAGGAGATGCTGTAGGAACCAGAGAATAAGGTGAAGTGGCCAAGCTTCTGGGCATCCCCACTCGGCTTACATGGTAACCTATGAAATACTTCATTGGAAAAAAAGCAAAAAGTGATTCACTGGTGCTTAAAACAACAAACTCTTTGAAAACTAATGGTATCAAGAATAATACTCATACTACAGACAAAGAAACTGAGGCCCAAAAGAAGTCAGTTGTGTTATTTGCCCAAGGTTACACAGCAATTTACAAATACTGCCTTACTTAATTCTCATTAACCCCATGAGGAAGGTGCTATAATTATCCCCATTTTATGAAAAAGGAGACTAAAGCACATGCAGATATAGATTTAGTAACTTCCTGAAAGTCACATAGCTAGTAAACGGCAGAGCTGGAATAGGAACTGAGAAGTAAATGTCCCCCTCCCCACCCCTGCCCACCATCCAATGCAGTCTTTTTTTTTTTTTTTTTACATTTACTTATTTTTGAGAGACAGAGACAGAGCACAATTGGGGGAGGGGCAGAGATGGAAGGAGGCACAGAATCCAAAGCAGGCTCCAGGCTCTGAGCTGTCAGCACAGAGCCCGATGTGGGGCTCCAACTCACCAACTGTGAGATCATGACCTGAGCCAAAGTTGGACATTTAAGCGACTGACCCATCCAGGCGCCCCCCCCCCCCCAGTGCAGTCTTACTATTATAAACCTGTTATCTTCAATCATTAAAAAATCCAAATACAAATAAATTAAAGAATATACTTTCAAAGGTTTAAAGATGACACTATTTACATTAAAATTTTATTTAGATGTAATTTATATAAATCTAGTTTTAAGCATACACAATGTAGCTTTTAGACACTTTTCCAGCTCACACAAGTCAGTAAGATAGTTCAAAATCTAAAGAGTAAACAGTTTCAAAACATTAAATAATTTCTACCATTAAAACACCTAAATATATATTATGTCCTCCTAACCTTTTTTATACAAGTGCATATTAATTCAAGAAAATCTCTTTTAGAATTTAACCAGGATTGAAATAATTCTAAAATATTTCACCTAATGCATGCAATTAAAGAGAATTTTCCAGTACTATTTCTTCATAACTAAAATAAACCACATATAAAAAGTTAGAAAAATTTTAAAAAAGAAGGTATGTTATCTTCAAAACAATTTGAGTCTAAAAGTATTTCAAGAAGAAAAAAGAAGTTACCTAGAAAAATCCTTATCTACTTCATATTCATACTTCATCCATGTATCTTGATATACTGAAAATTCCATTATGGTTAATAAAGCCATAGTGGTAAATGCTATTAGAGAAACTGAGAAAGCAAACAAAACAGAATTAAAACAATTTTTAAAAAGGAAACAACGGGAAACTATTTTAAGTGGGATTAAAATTAGCAAAGAAAGCCCTTATAAGATTGCCACGTAAATGGATACTACTATAAAAGGCTTTTCTTAAAATATTCACATAGATTTCTAAAATAGTTAAAAAATGAGGATTTACTGAGCACAAACAAACACAGCACTTCTACTATTGAGAAAACATTTTATCTCAGCAGTACTAAAGGTATCTCTCACTAAATAGATTT
The DNA here is from genome assembly GCF_007474595.2 of Lynx canadensis. Lineage (NCBI taxonomy): Eukaryota > Metazoa > Chordata > Mammalia > Carnivora > Felidae > Lynx > Lynx canadensis. Next base: position 61,852,467 of record NC_044309.1, read on the forward strand.
GCCAAAATTTTACCACGCACAAAACTGTTCTTTTCTAATGTACAGCAGTGTCACAGATATGATAAATGATGAAAGTAAGCATAGTTTTACAGTACAAATGTGAAAGAAGTACCCTCATAATTAAAAATGCATCATCCATGCCTGTAGCCCAACCTATAAAAAACAAAATTAGACTAATTCCTAGTTTAAATTGCTAATTCCTAATTCCTAGTCTAAATTCCTAGACTAATTCCTAAGCGATAACAATCTGTGTGCCAGAAACTCATATAACATTTCCAAATCTCTAATAAAACTCTCATCTACTTTAGAATCTCCCAAATATATCACTTCATTTATAAAAACAGGCAAAAGATTTGACAAAAAATAAGAGAACTATCAGATATTATGACATAACACACTTAAAATGGATCATGCAACAACTTGCACTGTTTTCATTAATAAAACTTAATTGCAGGTTAGAAATAGCAAACCCCTTACTATACTTTACCAAATGAAATATCAATCTTATGTGAAATATGCTATTTTATTAGCTCTTCATGGGGAAAGAAATAATAGTAAATACTGTCATAGCTGCATATTTTTCTTATATATTTCATATTTATTTTATTTAATAAATACTCCTATTTGTAACAGGTACTGTTTTAAACATTTTATAAATATTAATTTATTTAATCACTAAAGTAACCTTGCCAGGGAAATACTGATACCATCCCCATTTCATGGAAGAAAAAACTAAAGCATAGATGGATTAAGTTAACTTCCTCAAAGTCAGGTACTTAGGATGGGGAAGAGGTGGGATTTAAATCCAGACAGTCTGGTTCTAGAGTCAAAGCTCTTAACTATTACCTCATGCTGCCCTTCTCCAACAATGTGAAACTTAAGAATTTCTGTTATAATGTCTAAATTGATTTATTCTTAACCAAAGTAGAACTCAAGCAGTTCAACATTAAATAACTTCCTCCAAGTTCAATTCTATTTATATATAATTATACATAACTCAAGAGCACCAAAGCAGTAAAATTGGATTAAGTTGTTCAGTAATGTTTTAATAAATACTGCTAAATGCATAGACTGCTATGGGTTAGATGCCAAAGAGAATATATATGACAATAAAATTAGGACAGTGTGACATGAGGACGGAGCAGTCACAGGTATGCAATTCACTGATGAGTTCCTCATGGCTACATTTCTCTATGAGCTGACTGGCTCACCGAGAAGTTGCACTTAGTAAGGGAGTTTTAATCTGAACTGATACTTACCTGTACCCCCACTGGCTGAAGTCTCTACATAGCTGTCAGGAACCTTTGGAAAGGCATCCAACTCTTTCACCAAACTCAAGGTTTTTTTCCGATTCAGTCGCCTCATCTTCAGGAAAACCTTCTTCTTCTTTCATATAGTCATGCTAAGGAATAAATGATGAATAAATGAATCCTCCAAAAAAGATACAAAGGTTTCTTTTAATTTTAGGTAAGTGACAAATGTTCTTGAAACAACTTAACAATCTCATTCCTCCTTGAGAAAAACACCTTAACACTTAGCTGAACCTCACCTTTCTCCATCTCACTCTGACAAAAAAATACTAATGAAAGGCAATTTATACACACAAACACATTAAACAGCAAAAAAGTGAAAAGTACTTGACATTCATAATACTTAAATGTATAAATTAAAATAAGAAATAACTTTCCTTCTATTAAATTAACAAATATATTAATATATTCCCACTAATAGATTACAATGAAGTAAATAAAATAGGCACACTCATCTATATTGCTAGCAAGAATATAAATATTCACCACTACCCTTTTGACTAAGTGAATTCCCTTTTTAGGAAGGTATCCTAAAATAATAATCTGGTGTCACTAAAACTTTGATTGAAAGGATAATTTTCCTTTTTTTTTTTTATTTTTTAATGTTTATTTTTGAGAGGGAGAGAGACACAAGGTGATTGGGGGAGGGGCAGAGAGAGAGGGAGACACAGAATTTGAAGCAGGATCCAGGCTCTGAGCTGTCATCACAGAGCCTGGTGTGGGGTTCAAATTCATGAACCGTGAGATCTTGACCTGAATCAAAGTCAGATGTTTAATCGTCTGAGCCATCCAGGCGCCCTATGAGGATAATTTTCATGTCATTTTAAAATACTGAAACTAGAAACAAATATCTGGTAGTCAATATAAAAACTATAGTGAATTAAAAGCTCTGAATCTATGTAAACACTGAAAATCTTAAAAAAGAAAACATTTAATGACAGGAAAATACTCATATACATTAGGAAAAGACTAGAAGGTCATACATATAGTTTCATGGGAAACAAAAGGAAAATTTTACAAGAAACTGATTCAAAGTCTATATGCAAAAATGTTAAAAGTAGATCATGGGAGGATTTTACTGTCTTTTTTAAGAAAATTTTGGACTTTCCAAATTAGTTTTAAATAAATTAAATAAATAAATAAATAAAATATTTAAAATAAAATAAGTATGTATTGAAATAAAAATATTTAAAAATGGACTGCTTGGTATTCTTTTTTTGATCAGTATGCCAACTATATCTAAAATATGTTACAAAGCCATGAAAATAACTGAATTCTCAAATATCTGTGTAACTTTTGTAAGACTATTGGTGATGCTATAAAGCATTACCAAAAATCAAAGCTCTATTACTAAAATCAGCACCTAACAGAATAAATCAAATAGTTGTGGAAGTCACTAAAAGAAAAAGAAGGTCTCCAGAAGAAAGCAGAAAGACTTGTCTGAAATCCATGGGTAGGATTAATACAGAAAGAATAGGCCATATAAAGGGCATTCATGAAGAAAAAGGAGAGTCTGACAAGTAAAAACTGGCAGTGATCATGAACACTGTCCAAAAGACACTAGTCCCTAACCAGGGGCACTACTAATCAGTCCTAAAGTGAAGTTTGGATGCAAAAATAGACTTATTTCATTTGCCATTAAAAACATCCAACTAACTTCTCTTTTCTATTCCATAAACACAACGTGGCCTTCAGATTATAATTTTGGTTCTCATGTGTATGTTTTTCTTAAGGAAAAAAGAGACACGTAGACAAGACAGATGAATTTCTGATCCCCATAACAGTTATAAAACTGGTATTCTCATTTGTAAATTATGCTTCTGTTTGTAAGCATAAGCTGTGCTCCCTAAGTTTGTTCAACTCTGAGCAATCACATTTATTTTCTGTACCTGCTTAGTGGTAACTGCACCAAGACCGATCCTTCTTCAATCTTTCAATTTCTGCTCATTTGTTCCTATTGGGGTTAAATATTAAACACGTTCAAACCGCTTGTCTTTAAAACGAAACTCTGCATTTAAGATCAAGTCCAACTCCAACTATAGATCTCTGGCTGCTTATCTATAAACCAAACTTAAAAGGATGAATTGTCAGGGCACCTGGCTGCGACTCACAGGGCATGTGACTCTTGATCTCAGGGTGAGTTCGAGCCTCACAGTAGGGGTAGAGTTTACTTTAAAAACAAAAAAAAAGAATGAATTGTCCCCATTTGTACAGTGTGACTACTTCCTCACTACATGTTCATCTCTTAACTAAATTTGCTGTAAGTCATGAACAACTTTTTTTTAATGTTTATTTATTTATTTTTGAGAGAGAGAGAGAAAGAATGAGAACAGGGGAGGAGCAGAGAGAGAAGAAGACAGAATCTGAATCAGGCTCCAGGCTCTGAGCTGTCACCAAAGAGCCCAACATGGGGCTTGAACTCACGGACCACAAGATCGTGACCTGAGCCTAAGTCGGACACTCAACTGACTGAGCCACCCAACCACCCCATGAACAACTTCTTCAGTATAAAATTCTATGGACGCTTTCTAGTCCTTACCTAATTTTGCCTCTGAAAAAATAGTTTATCACTTCTTGTTCATCTTGAAACAGCATCTTACCTTGCCTTAAATAATACTATATTCCTGATTTTCATTCTATCTCTAAGACCTTTGGTTTACTATGCAGATTCTTCCACTCAGATTCAGCTCTAGGCCCTCCTCCGACTCTCTTTCCTATTGATCTCCCCTCCCTTCAATTTCCATTTATATGCCCATTCTTCTCAAATCTTTATTCCCAGTACAAATCTCTCCGCAGACATATATTTTTGCTTTCTATGATATTTTCATGGGGTCATTCCAAAGGCAATTCAGACTCAATTAATTGCTTGTTTAATTTTCTGTTTTCTCCACTCTAATGTTAGGGCAGGAACCCTAACTTGATCTGTGTATTTCCAATGCCTGGCACAGAGGTATACAATAAATATGAAAGGAAAGAAAAAAAGAAAGGTGGGACATTCCCCAAAATATGAAGGAAGGAAATTTTCCCAGAAATACCCATGATAGCACAGCTTACCAATCAAAACAGTTAAGATAAGTAAATATATAAAAATATAAGATCCACAAGGAGAGGAATTTTTGTTTTTTTTCATTATAGTAGTCCTAGTACCTAGAACAGTGGTTGGCACATAATAGGTATAGCACAGCTGAGCAAATGACAAAACTGAATTTTACTCCTAAACTTGCTATATTTTTATAAGTTTTATAAATATGTTCTTTTATATTATATATAAATATAAAGATATGACAAGCAGCTAGTAAGTTTTATAAACTTCTAACAATTCACACAGCTTATTCAGCACTCCTCCTACCTGGCTACCTCCCCGCCTCCATCTAGCATTTTCCATTCCTGTTTTCCATGATTACTCTTCTAGAATGGAGCACCTTGCCACTCTGCTACTCCTCCTGTCCCATTCCTGTTAGTCCAGCACTAACCTGCATCATCAAAGAAACTCATTCTATCTCCAATACTTGCCACTCTACTCTACAGAGCCACTGTTCTGATATGAACAAGTTGTCCAATAACTTCTGTTTTTCTGAAAGCAATCCTTTTATCTGTTTTCTTCATGACACTTGACATTCTCCTGGTGGTAATGCCCTTCAAATCCTTACTTCATTTCTGAGACTCACCAGGTAAGGCAGTCGGTGTTTTATTATGATTTCTCAACCATTTCTTCCCTTTTCAAGTCTACTTCTAATAATAATAAACACAGGGGTGCCTGGGTGACTCAGTATGTTGAACATCTGGCTCTTGATTTTAGCCCAGGTCATGATCTCATGGTTTGAGAGTTCAAGCCCCATATCAGGCTCTGCACTGTCAGTGCAGAGCTTGTTTGGGATTCTCTCCCTCCCTCCCTGTCTGCCCACCCCCCACTCATGCAAATGCACTCTCTCAAAAATAAATAAATCTTTAAAAAAATAATAATGAGCACATACACTACCCAGAATTATAGCTTTCATATTTTACGTTAGGTATTATTTGAATTATTTATTTATTCATTTAATCCTCTAAACGACTCTATAAAGATGATACTATTTTTATTCTCATTTATAGATAAGGAAACTGAGGCACAGAACAGTCAGGTAGTATCTGCAGGGACACACAGCAAGTGGTAGAACCTGTATTCGAACCCAAACAACTTGGCTCCAGAGTCCATGCTCCAAACCACAGTGCACACTGATACTTCAGTACTTGTGATCATCTTCTAGTAACGTCTGGATCTATTTAAAATTTCCTTAGTAACTTTAGCACCTGGATCATTCAATATGCTTCTCTTCTTCCCCATTCCTTCACAGTCCTTTGCAAGTCAGGACCCTATGACACTCATCCTGTGGCATTTATTCACAATGATAATGCTTTTACCATGTAAATGTAACAGATTTTCTAAGCCAGTGACCTCCATCTATGCAAAGCCACACACAAGCGAGACCATTTTTGGCTTTTCAACTTTCAAAACAGCTCCATCTCCAAAATCCAAAACACTAGTTTTCCTCTCTGAGCAGAACCAATTATCCTTCCAGCTCTTTAATTTCCTAACTAGGACAGAATTTGTTCTTCATTTTCCCTGTGTTTTCAGTACATTGGACTTCTCCCCGTTCTCCAGGCCCACTGCTCCCATCCCCAATCTATTTCCTTCACCGTCTAGCTTGGTCAGCCACTTTTAAAAATGCATTTAGAAATACACCAAGTCACTGGTTTCCAGAAGTCACTGCCATGCTATTAGAAAATTTTCTGAACCTAAATAAAAAAAAAAAAAAATGAAACTTTTAAGCTAAATTTATTCAATTTAAAAATATTTTATTGGAGATTATTTCCTTCCTTTTTTATGTGTGTCAATTCTTTTATGAAATGATAAAAGTGGGTAATAGAGGTTTTCGTTTCTTTTGTTTTTGGATGTCCTGCTTTACTGAAATTAAAAACTGCAATTCGGGGCGCCTGGGTGGCGCAGTCGGTTAAGCATCCGACTTCAGCCAGGTCACGATCTCGCGGTCCGTGAGTTCGAGCCCCGCGTCAGGCTCTGGGCTGATGGCTCGGAGCCTGGAGCCTGTTTCCGATTCTGTGTCTCCCTCTCTCTCTGCCCCTCCCCGTTCATGCTCTGTCTCTCTCTGTCCCAAAAATAAATAAAAACGTTGAAAAAAAAAAAATTAAAAAAAAAAAAAAAAACTGCAATTCTACATCAGTCCTCAAATCCAGCCTCTTTTCCTGTATTCCCTCTATATTTTGTGCTGGTCCACATAATCTAAAAATTTAGAAGCCATTGCATTAGAATTTTTTGCCCACTGGTTGGTGCTGCTCCTCATACTTTCCCAATCTCCAGACTGTTTTCTTCAATATCTGCCCTAAGCTGTCATGTATATTAAGAAGCAAACAAACAAAAAAAAGTCCTGGAACTCATTGATAATAGTTGAGACTAAGACAATGCTTTGAAAAACTGCATAAGAAATAAGAAACCACCTTTCATGCCGGAACACAGACACACATTATCAACCCTCAATCTAAATAATGTCAACAAAGCCCGTAGTTCATCACTGCATCCATTTGAATATGAGACTATAAAATGTTTTGCTAAAATTAAAACAGAGTTCATGACGCCTTTTACAGTCTGCTCAATTAAGTTTACTTCTCCAAACAAAAATGGAGAAACAATTTTACTCCTGCTACCCACATTTTATGAGCTAACTTCTATTTTTAATATATATTTGGCAATATGAGAAATATTTAATTGGTTAATATATATGACCATGCTGTGGGTTGAACTGGGTCCCCTAAAAGGATACATGGAAGTCCTAATCTTGGTATTTGTGAATGGACCTTATGTGGAAATATGGTAGTTGAATCTTTGAAGATGTAATTAGTTAAGATGAGATCAACTGGATTAGGGTGGCCCAAAATCCAATGACTCTTGTTCTTATCAGAAGTCCATTTGAAGAGACACAACCAGGAGAGAATGCCACGTGAAGACAGAGGCAGAGATAAGAGTGATGCATCTACAAGCCAAGAAGAGCCAAGGAGTACCCAGGTGCTACAGGACGCAAGGAAGGTTCTTTCCTAGAACAGCCAGAGGGAACACGGCCTTGCCAAGACCTTGATTTCCGTCTGCTGGCCTCCAGAACTGTGAGATAATAAATGTCGACGTTTTTAAGCCATCCAGTTTATGGGAATTTGTGAGAGCAGCCCCGTGAAACTAATACAAGCCATTAATAAGAATGAGAAAGGACACAAAACAGATATTATCCAGGCCATCAACAAACTTCAGAAACAAAAAGCAAAACTACTTATCTATAACTTTAAATTATTTGATTATATTGCATTAGAATACTTTACACTAAACATTTTGTATGAAAGATAACTTAGTTTCAATTGACAAATACTATCACCCAAAAGTACTTAATTCTTTCCACTTTACAACTTAGACCTTTTACAAGAGTTCTTGTTATTCTTAAAATTGTTTACACCAACATAATTCAAATAAACGTTAATAACCTTCAAAGTTATTTTTAAAAAAAGTATACTTGGAAGCTGAGTAAGGTGGTATAAATATGAATTTTGTGGTCAGAAAAACTTGGGTTACTACCTAGGCCCTTATTAGCTGTGACAATTTTGAAAAAATCCTCAGCATCACAGAATCCTCTATTACATTTTACTTTAAAAGGAGGGAGGGAGGCATAAAGGCTACCTCACAGTTTCTAACCAAGATAAAAAGGAGTCATTTGATAAATGTTTCTAATTCTCAAAAGAAATACAAACATTTGTAGGATACTTGAAATTTATGTTTAAGTCTTTGAGGAAAGTGGGATAGTATCTGAGGTTAGTTAATATCACAAACAGAATGAAGATGATATAAAGTGATAGAAAAGCTAAGAGAAGAGACTGTAGAGTGATGGCAACACAATTTGGAAGTGCCTAGTAGCAATGTGAAGCAAGGACAAATATAATCCTCCTCAAATAATACACTGAGTATACTAACTACTGAATCAAAGTGTACGAAATTGAGGGACGCCTGCGTGGCTAGTCAGTTAAGCATCTGACTCTTGGTTTCGGCTCAGGTCATGATCTCACATGCGGGTTCAAGCCCACATCGGGCTCTGCCCTGACAGTAAAAAGCCTGCTTGGGATTCTCTCTCTCTTTCTCTCTCTCTGCCCCTCCCCCACTCACGCTCTCTGTCAAAAATAAATAAACTTTTTTTTAAAAAAGTATACAAAACTGAAGTGGAAAAAGGTCAGGGACAGGAGAAATACATTTATAACAGAACGAGTATCTCCAAATGCAAGGAGAATGGGTTAACTAGCACCAAGAGCAGAAGTACTGACCTAGACTGTAATAAGACCATATGTAGTAGAAAGGAGCAATTTGTACCTCAGCAATTAATAGAGGATACAGCTTAAGCAAGCAAGCACTGGAAGATGGAGTTTAAAGACATATTAATCACATAAAAGAAGAGTGTTTAATCACTTTAGGGATCAGAAAGAAATTACTTTAAAAAAGTGTCTTCTTGGGGCACCTGGGTGGCTCAGTCGGTTAAGCGGCCGACTTCGGCTCAGGTCATGATCTCGCGGTCCGTGAGTTCGAGCCCCGCGTCGGGCTCTGTGCTGACAGCTCAGAGCCTGGAGCCTGTTTCAGATTCTGTGTCTCCCTCTCTCTGACCCTCCCCTGTTCATGCTCTGTCTCTCTCCCTGTCTCAAAATAAATAAAAAAAAAAACCATCAAAAAAAATTAAAAAAAAAAAAAAGTGTCTTCTTCGGGGGCACCTGGGTGGCTCAGTCAGTTGAGCCATGACATGGGCTCAGGTCCTGATGCAGTTTGAAGAAGCCCCGTTCTTCAGGCTTGCTGCTGTCAGCCTGTCAGCGCAGAGCTTGGATTCTCAGTCCCCCTCTCTTTGCCCTGCCCCCCCCCACCTGCACTCTCAAAAATAAACAAACATCAAAAAAAAAAAAAAAAGTGTCTTCTTCAGTCTTTAATTTGACTAAGTACCAAGGTAACATCTTTTTTTTAATTTAATTTTTTTTTTAATGTTTATTTTTGAGACAGAGAGAGACAGAGCATGAACGGGGGAGGGGCAGAGAGAGAGGGAGACACAGAATCCGAAGCAGGCTCCAGGCTCTGAGCTGCCAGCACAGAGCCTGACGCGGGTCTGGAACTCACCCACTGTGAGATCATGACCTGAGCCGAAGTCGTATGCTTAACCGACTGAGCCACCCAGGCGCCCCAGTAACATCTTAAGTAACTACAGAAGTTAGGAAACAGAAATATTAAAATAAGAAGAGCTAACATTTAATGCATGCTAACTATATGACAGGCATTGTTCTAAGTGCTTTGCATATTTTAACTCATTTAATCCTCACCAACTACCTTATAGAGTTAGGTATTATTATTCTTATTCCCATTGCAGATAAGGCAACTAAGACACAAAGAGGTTAACTTGCCTATTGTGACATTAAAAGACAGAAACAGAATACAAAAAAACTGTTAAATAGGATTTGTTAGCTGCTAGACTGCCTAAGGTAATGTCTATTAAAAATAAGTTTCACCATTTCTTCCAATTAAACCATTAACCCTAAATAAAATAAATTTTTTTCTTCTAATTCTTTTTGATGTTCCAGGAGACGCCTGATTTCCTTTGAGAGATCTTTCAATCTTGATATATTTTTATGATCTGTACCCTCAAGCCATTTCAACTCAGTTGTGTACTACAGTTTTACTATCAAAAAAAAAGCAAAACAAAACTCCTCTCCTCCTCCTCCCAAAACAATGAAATTTATTTTTTTTTCATGTTTTTCGAACTGGAATAACTGCACCAACTTAAAGATATCAATAAACAAAACAAGCAAACCTCCTGAATTTTTCAGTGAACAACCCTGGTTCATTTATTTTAATGGCGATATACCAGAGTTTATGTATCAGGCTAGGCAATTACTTAAATACAACTTCAAACATATTAATAACTCCTGTTTTTAAAGGTATCTTTAATTGCCTCTGAAAGCCAGTCTTGCAACATTTTAACAGACATTATGTAACTTTGCATGAAGTTCGAGGGCACTAAATCCCAAATACAAAAGTTACCTAAACATGTTTTCTCAAACAATGACCTATCAACTCTATATATAACCTATATCCAAGGCTATTCTCTACCAGGAATTGACAAGTTACCTTCCGAGGGTTTCTTAAACCTCGAGGGTTTAAGAAAAGTAGTTACACTCAGACCAGTCTCTCCTAAAGTATCTTGCCAGACCTGCCCCTTTCTCATTCCCCCAGGCGGCGTACGAAACTCTGGAGACGAGGCCAAGACCTCGGTCTTTCTGAAAGAGAGCAACCTGCTGCCAAGAATTTGGTATTGGTCTGAATGGGGGCGGGGAGCCAGACACCCGGGAAGATAGGGACACGATCCGGCTGGTCTTCACAACGCGGGACCTTTCTCCCTGAGGACGAGAGGAGCCACCGGGGCACAGGGCACAGCGAGAAGCAATGGGTCAGGGTTAGCAGCTATCGGAGAAGCACTTAAACTCCTTCCGGTTGCAAGACAGTGCACAGATACCGGACTGAGAAGAGGGGAGCTCCCCCCGCGCTGCGCTGCCCAGGGTCCTGCCAGTAACGCCCCCGGGGGAGGTGGAGCGGCTCCCCAGTCCGGCCCTCTCTCCAAAAGACAGTGATGAAGACAGGGAACCAACCCCATGACAGACTCTCAGCCCCCTTAACCGCATTCACTACCGGAACAGCCTTGGAACAATCGGGAGAACATCACCCGGCGGGCTTTCAGTATTTTACCTTGTGTTATGGTACCAGCCGACCGCCATGTTTCGCAGAAGCCCGGGCCGCCGGGCTCCCGTTCACCCGAAAATATCGCGAGAACAAAAGCGACAACCACCGCTGAAAACGTCAGATGGGAGACAATGTAGAGTTCTCGCGATATTCCCTTTGCTTACGGAGCCCTTTGTGAATCAACAGGTGTGGTCGATATGAAAGGGGTGTGGCTAAACAGAACAGAGGTTGAAATGTATTTTAGGTGTAACCACGTGGCCAATAAGGAATCAGCTTCTCCGGGAAGGAATGGGTTACCTTTGTAATGACACTTAGGGGCCACAGAATGAATCTCAACGCCTCATAGAGTGCTTCATCACTAATGACAGACTTGGGCACAGGTTTTATCATTTGCAACCCTAATGCGTATCAGTACAATCTGCATCATGTTTTGTGACTTCTGTATTGGCCTCCTTATTTCCTCACGTCAAGAACATTTAGACTCCCTTTTTCAAACGAAATTTCACTAAATTGAAACTATCCCAGAATATAAAAGCAGATAAAGTGTTTCCACTGATGCAATTTCATTTCCAGACTTTTCATGTCAGGGTTAGTCGTTCACATATTTAAGAAGAAGCTTACTGTAGTGGGTAAGAGCTTAGAGCTTTAGGAACTGGTGCTAAATTTTAACTAGGATTTCCTGGGTTAAAATTCCGGTTCAACCATTTATGGGCACATTATTTCATCTCGTTTCCTTATCTGAAAAATGACGCGATATTAATAATTTCATGTGGTTGTTATGAGATCTAAGTGAGTTAATAAATATCTAAACCGTTTTCTTTACCTTAGCCACAAAGGTACCAGCAAACCTTCCTTCTTTGTGGGTCTAAGATTATATGGGCTCTTGCTTGCATGGAAGCTAGCTGTTGTTCACTTAGTTACATCTGGTCCCTGGTCTCCAGAGGAGTCTGCTTTCACGATAACAGCTGACCCCTAAGAGTTGGAATTCCCGGTATAGCAAAACTGACTAATTTGATCCTCCTTATTTAAAAAACAACTCACCATTTTCCAGACTACCAAATGAAGACAAAATTAATTTCCCCTGAAGATTGAAACTCAGCTAACTTCAAAGTGAGGTGAATACTTAATCCTATGTTATTGGTGGTGGGTGTTATATCTGTGAAACAATTTGCTTAACACAAAAACATTACATTATATATTACCTGCAGAAGAGAATTAGGAAATAGGTTTTAAATTGGGGATTTAAACTGGTGCTAAACAACCTGTACTTTTTTTTTAAATTTATTTTAATGTTTATTTTTGAGAGAGACAGGGAGAGGCAGAGAGAGTGCATGCAACAAGTGGGGAGGGGCAGAGAGAGAGAGACACACAGAACCCAAAGCAGGCTCCAGGCTCTGAGATGTCAGCACAGAGCCCAAAGCAGGGCTCAAACCCACAAACCACGAAATCACAACCTGAACCGAAGTCGGATGCGTAACTGACTGAGCCATCCAGGCGCCCCTAAATAACCTGTATTTGTACAGATGCTCAAAAGGTGTTTCATGTTGCTTTTTTTTTTTCTTATAGTTTGAGGTAAAAGTTTTAGCAAGTTAGTAAAATTAAGATAGATAGATAGATAGATATACGAATGCCCCACAAACACCTCAAATTCAATATATTCCAAGTGGATCTTATTATCCCCAAAGCTATTTCATCTCTTCTATGCGTAGGAAAGTCAAGGGTACCACTAACGTTAGATTCAATCAGTTTAGAATCCTGTGTCTCCTCCCCCTTCTTACTAACTACCAGTCCTCATGATCAGACAGTTCCTTTTATAAAACTATTCTCAGTTTCGTGCTATACACCAGGTGCCTTCATTTTTACTTGCTTCTATTATACATGATTATCAATGTTATACTCAAATTGTGTACTTACATTTTCAAACATTGTGCTTTACACTCTTAAATAATTTTATCACCTACCAAGTTAGGACTTAAAAATCATTTTTTCATGTGCCAAATTTAAACTTGGTACATCAGCTAATGGATAAATATTTTCAGTATGTTTATAGTGGCACTATCTGCCATTTAATATCTCTGTTTCAGTAGACTTACCACCAATATCTATAAAGCATTGTGCAACATTTCAGTATGACTAATAATAGATCATAGGGACCATAGATCACTCAATTAAACCTGTGACCTGGCCATTCATGTATCAAAGATTCGCTGAGTACCTTCTATATGACAAGTGGTGTGTTAAGTACAGAACATGACCTAGTGACAAAGCAGACAATTCTTGTGGAATTCATACTACATTGGGATATACAGTTGCCAAATAATAAGCCCCAAAACAAATATATGACTGTGGCTGGTGTCATTTATCTTAATAGTTAGTAGTAAACTATTTATTTTAATAGTTATTAATAATGTATTATGTGTATGCAACATTTTTTATTATGGTCTTCAATAAATTTCAACACAAAAACATCCAGCTGAAATACAGATTTTATATAATATTCTCTACATTGATTACAACATTTGAGTTGGTATTTTGCTTTTCATTTCCAAACATTCTTTCACTAATATTTTTCATCTTTGCATCATAGATGTATTGTCTCATCTATTTGATTAGCTGTTTTTTCTGAATTCTCAATATTTTAAAATAAATTGTAGCTCTTTTATATTTCTTAAAGCTTTTATTTTTTAAATATTTATTTATTTTTGAGAGAGAGACAGAATGTGAGCAGGGGAGGAGCAGAGAGAAGGAGACAGAATCTGAAGCAGGCTCCAGGCTCTGAGCTGTACCCACAGAGCCTGACACAGGGCATGAACTCACAAACCGCAAGATCATGACCTGAGCTGAAGTCAGTCACTTAATCGACTGAGCCACCCAGGTGCCCCAAAATCTCTTATTTTTATTTTTATTTATTCTGAGAGAGAGAGAGAGAGAGAGAGAGAGAGAGAATTCCAAACAGGCTCCACACAGATAGTGCAGAGTCCAACTAGGGGCTTGAACCCATGAACCACAAGATCATGGCCTGAGCCGAAATCAAGACCTGGACACTTAAATGACTGAGTCATCCAGGTGCCCCCAAATTTTGATTTCAGTAATATGACATAAATAGAAATGTCTGCAAGCTTTATCACCCATCAAACTCAGATGCCTTCAGGAGTCAGGCTATCTGCATATGTGTCTCATCCAAAAGCTTTCAAAGTCAAATTTCTTTCCAGACCAAATGTCTGATAACCCTATAACAATCACTACCTAATTTTCACCTGTTGATGTTAATATTTATAAATTCATAAATCCAGATGAACTTTGGAAGAGAATATCTAGGAGCAAGTACATTTGTATCTGTGTGTCTTTATGTTTGTATAATTTTTATGTACATGAGCAAACTGGCATAAGTACATAAAAAGGGGGAAATAACAGTATGCTATGAGAGAAAAAAACAATCAACTTTCAATTGAGCAGAGCAGAAGATATTTTTCCATTTTATGGTATAATTATCTAACATTGATGTTGAGCTAAAAAGATGAAATAATTTCCATCCTATATATGGGATGTGTCCCTACAAGGTAATTTTCATATCAGGTCAAAAATACATGAACATCTAAATATATAAATATATATGGTCAGGATAGGAGATGCTTTGACTAAAAAATATATACCTTACAATCACTGTTCAAAAGAACCTAACTTGGCAAATTCTTTTATTTGTTAAACTTGTTTTCCTAAGTAAAGGATAGTTGAGCCATCAGTAGTAAGGGCCTCTCCTTTCTGTCTGGGTCTTAGAAGGAAAGAAGCCAGTGAGACATAAGCATTCTCCCTTACCCTACACACACTTCCTCCTGAAGTAGGACTTGAGGGGGTAAGCTTGGTCAGAAGTTGATTTTCCCTCTAATGGAGGGTATTACATTGGGGGGAACCCCCTTAAAGATCGGTGTCTTGGGCGCCTGGGTGGCGCAGGTCGGTTAAGCGTCTGACTTCAGCCAGGTCACGATCTCGCGGTCCGTGAGTTCGAGCCCCGCGTCGGGCTCTGGGCTGATGGCTCAGAGCCTGGAGCCTGTTTCCGATTCTGTATCTCCCTCTCTCTCTGCCCCTCCCCCGTTCATGCTCTGTCTCTCTCTGTCCCAAAAATAAATAAACGTTGAAAAAAAATTAAAAAAAAAAAAAAAAGATCGGAGTCTTTGACACAGATTGGGGCTGCTGCCCAATGGATATCACTTCCATCCTATAAGGGTGATGTTCTAGAACACACCGATCCCCCTTGGTATTCCCATAATAGCAGTGTTGCAGATCGCTAAGCCTGAGTTAGGAGAAAACCACTAACATCAGTCTGTTGTAAGCCAACTCCATGTTGAACGCATAGGAATCCATGGAGTCTTCCCTTTGGAGGCAAAAGGTGGAAAAATATGAGGCTGGGAGATTAGTACCATTCCCATATTTTTTCTCTTTGTCTATACACCAACAAATTGTTTTGATTCAGTTAAGCTATGAGATTTGTCAGGGAAAAATTGAAAAGATTTAATTATGATAAAGCTTTAAATGCGCTAGCAAAGGCCATAATGGACAGTGTGCCTTCCTCCTTGCTCTCTCTTGGATCATCCTTCAGGAAAATGCAGTTCTGTCACAGGCATACTTAAGAAGTCCAGTGGAGAGGCCCCCATAGTAAAATTTGCTTTAAATGTTCCAATGAGAAGTTTAAAGCCACTCAGATCCCTGACCCATTGTATGAGACCTCTTTTCTCCGAATCTTACATCATTTTCTTGTCCTTAGTACTCTTAAATTTCAGTGATGTGTGTGTGCAGTGTATCCAGTGGCTCATTTCAGCCTGACAACTCATGTCCTTTGGTTCTAGGAAGTTTTCTTATTTTCTTAATTTCTCTTTTCTATTTTCTCTGTTATTTCATTCTTATACTCCTATTGTTATATAATATCTTCTGGACTTTATAAACATTAAGAGGAAATGGGACAAGGACAGCAGGGAAATAAAGAATTATATTTTGGGACCCCTGGGTGGCTCAGTCAGTTGAGTGTCCAACTTCGACTCAGGTCATGATCTCATGATTTGTGGTTTGAGCCCCGTGTCCGGCTCTGTGCTGATAGCTCAGAGCCTGGAGTCTTGCTTTGGATTCTGTGTCTCCCTCTCTCTCGCCTCTCCCCCACTCATGCTCTCTTTCTCAAAAATAAACAAACATTAAAAAAAATTATACTTTTTGTTTTATACAACCACAGTATTGTTTTTTTTTAATTAGCACTATTTCTTTGCATTTATTTCTTTAAAGGTATAAATTAAAATTAAGTAAAATTAAAAGCAGTGTATGATAATTAGGAAGCGGGGAGACTTCTGGTTGCCTAAATACTCTTTTCTCATTTAGTTCCAGAACCCTGGACAATAAACTCAAATGAAGAACTACATTCACAAGCTTGTCAAGCAGGGTAGGCAGATATGTAAGTAAAAGTCATTGAGTAGGACTTTTTTTTTTTTAACATTTATTTATTTTGAGACAGAGTCAGAGCATGAACAGGGGAGGATCAGAGAGAGAGGGAGACAAGAATCCATAACAGGATCCAGGATCTGAGCTGTCAGCACAGACCCTGACACAGGGCTCGAACTCATGGACCACAAGATCATGACCTGAGCCGAAGTCAGACACTTAACCAACTAAGCCACCCAGGCGCACCTGAGTAGGAGTTTTATGAAGCCATTTGTTCTCTTTTCTCCTTACCTTCCCTCTTCTCCGCTTGGAATGTGTGTGTGATGGCCTAACCCCAGCAACAATTTTATGACTTATGGATTGAATTCATACACTGAAGATGATGGAGGAGGAAGACAGAAAAAGCCTCAGGCTATCATAGCTGTAGAGCTGCCTCCTAGTTTCCTGACTTCATTTAGGGAAGAGAATAAAATCCTAATTCCCTCAAGCTACTGCAGTAAAGTCTTTTAATTAGCATCTGGCAAGTAATTCCTAATGGATTCAAAGAAATTTTCACTATTTTTGACCTCTGAAACAGAACCTCCCCTATTACATATAAGCCTTATTTTTACCTCTACATTTTATTTTCATTCACATGTCCAAGTGTGTGCATGAAGCTGGCCCCATTCCAGTATCTCCCTGCTTCCAGTGTCATTTCCCTAGTTTCAAACTCCACACGTACGCTAGTATTGTCCTCTGAAAACACTCATCGTTGTCATATGGTGATTAAGGTCTGCAATCATCAAAACCTATGCGCTAATTCTGCTGTGAAACTAGCTGTTTAAACATGCTCATGCTCTCTCAATAATAAATAAACATTAAAAAAATTTTAATATAAAACAAATCACTTAAACGTCTCTTGCTTCAATCTCCTCATTGGTAAATGGAGAGACGATGCCTTTCTGATATGATTGGGCTTAGAATTAAAATTAATATATGTAAAGTAGTTGGCACACAGAAAGCTATTAAGGTAGCCTGATGTCATTCCCCAATTAAATCCTTTAGGGATAAGAAAGAATTATTGAAAAAGACGTGGAGACATAAAGAAATGAGTAACTGAAAAGATATATAGGTACTTATATTCTCAAAGAGCAAGTCTTAATAAAATCAACCTTTCCCCAAGTAATATATGACAGTCTCTTCCTGCCACATGTAACAGTTTATTGCTGGATTTTGGCCACATTCAACTATCAGAGTTTAATCAGATTTGACCCATCCTGATAAAAGTTATTAAAGCAATTAAGAACTCTGAAACTACTTGAAAAGGCTGTGTACAATTCAATGATTTTAGAAAATTTATGGAGTTGTGCAATCATTGCCATAATCCAATTTTAGGACATTTTCATCACTCCCATTTTGTTATCTCCTGCTCTCACCCATAGCCCTAGATAGCCATTGTTCTGCTGTCTCAATAATGTATTTTTAAGACACTTCATGTAAGCGGAATTACAGTCTTTTGCAACTGGATTTCTTTCACTTAGCAAAATGATTTTGAGGCTCACTTTTTAAACTTTAATTGTTCCCTTTTGTACAAAAATATTTTTAAAGGATTCAGGGTGTGGGGAATCCTCTTTAAAAGCTTTATTTTAGGAAAATGCACAAGATAATAATCACATGAATTGAAAGTTTACTAGGAGCCAGCTACTCTTTTAAGTGTTTTAAATTTATGAACGCCTTTAACTATAGGATATCTCTATGAATAGGTTTCTTTTATTACCTCCATTTTATAGATGAGGAATTAGAAGTACAACAAGGCTAATTTGCCCAGTCATAACACTGATTAATGATAGAGCTGGAATTTGAACCCAAGAAGTCTGGCTTCAGAACCAACACTTAATCCCTATGCCCTGGGCTATATTAATAGCCCAGGGGTTATTAATATTACATTCAAAACATTTTCATAAAGATTAGCTTGAATAATTAAAGGAACCCAATGGAAATATCAGGTAATGTCTGGCATTCAGAAGATATTCAGACACATTTTAAACCCTTTTCCCTAGAAGAGAATGGATAGTACAAAATGTAACTGCCAGCATTAACTAAGAAAAATTAACAAATAGGCTGACCGTTAAAAGTGACATCAGCAAACACAAGTCGCAAGAGCAATTCATGTTCTAGATAAAGGGAATCACAGAAAATGATAGGGCTTAATGCTCTAGATGTATGTGGAACATTCTAATTAACCGGACAGAAGGATAAGTTCTACCCTGAGGAACTAGTGTAATTAAAATGGCCTTAAGTTGGGAAGGGGGATGAATGAGATAAAACAGATTCAGAATACACTGATCAATGTATAGAATTGTTGAATCATTATATTGTACACCTGAAGCTAATATAACATTGTATGGTAATTATACTTCAATAAAATATTTTAAAAAGCACAGTGATATGCAAAGATCTCCAGCCTGTATGATCAAGTGGAAAAAGCAAGTTTAGAACAATTTACACGTTATTCTTGTGTTTAATGGGAGAAAATAAAAATATGCATTCATGTTTGCATTTATTTGCACAAAAACACTGGAAGAGTATACAATAATGCAATGAAATTTAAAAAGGCCTTTAAGTAGATTTACATGGTGTATTTGATATATACAGAAGCATATAAGTTATGAAGTAAGATAATATCCATGAAGCCACCACTCAACTTAACTAGAAAATTATTAATAGCATTGAAATGACTTGTGTGTGGTTCCTCCAGCATATCTTACTGCCTTCCCACTACTCCAAATACTGGGCTACATTCCCTGTTTTTTTTAACCATATATGATGTAAGCCTAAGCAAAATAATGTTTAAATTTGCTGGTTTCTGAGCTTTACAATGGCACCTAATCTTTTGAATTTGCGTTTTAAGTTCAGCATTGTTTCTAAGATTCACCTAAAAAGCCTGTGGACTGTTTTCTATTTTTTACTCCTACATGAGTATACTACATTTTGATTATCCATGCTTCTATATGGGGTATTCGGAATTCCAGCATTTTGCTGATACTTACATTTCTGTAAACATTCTTGTACATGTTCAGTGGTCATGGTTGCCTCATTTCCTCTATGACGCTGTCTCAAACCCGACTGCACATTACAATCATGCCAGGAGCTTTAAAAAGCTCCAGATTTTACATCTTATTGCAGCCATGGTTGAAGACAATTCCCTAGGGCATACACCTAGGGGTAGAATTGCAGACTCGGAGGACACTGGCATCTTCAATTTTCCTGATCAAGTCTCAGTCTTCCAAAGCTGGAGTTCCTGATTACTCCCCAGCCCCACCAGCAGTGAGGAGATTCCGCTTGCTCCACATTCTCATTTATATATTGTCATACTATGCAACTGTTTGCCAATTTTGGAGAATGCAGAAAGGCATTGTTCCTTGCTTTTGTATTCTGTTCCATTGGTCAATCTCTGCAGCAATATTATAATCACTGTCTTAATGACTATAGCTTTTAACCTGTTAAAATTCTCCCACTATATTCTGCCTTTTTCTTATTTTTTTTTTTTAATGTTTTTTTTTGAGAGAGAGAGAGAGAGAGAGAGAGAGAGAGAGAGAGAGAGAGAGATTGAGTGCACAAGCAGGCAAACTGCAGAGAAAGAGAGGGAAACAGAGGATCTGAAGCAGGCTCTGTGCTGTGAGTGCAGAGCCCAGTGTGGGGTTCAAATCCGTGAACCATGAAATCATGACCTGAGCTGAAGTCGGTTGCTTAACCTACTGGCCACCAGGTACCCCTCTTTTTTTTAAGTTTATTTTGAGAGCGAGAGAGAGAGAAAGAGAGAGAGAGAGAGCGAGAGAGAGAATGAATCCCAAGAAGGCTCCATGCCATCAGCACAGAGCCCCATGTAGGGCTCGAACTCACAAACCATGAGAGATCATCACCTGAGCCAAAATCAAGAGTTGGATGCTCCACTGACTTAGCCACCCAGGGGCCCCTATTCTGCCTCTTTTTAAGAGATTTTAGATGTTTTGCTCCCAGCAATTGTTTGTGTTGCCATTATTTGACAATTCGATAATTTATTCTTAGTTTATAAATATCTGTAGGGAAAAGAAGAATGAGAGTGATAATCTTGTGACAATACAGCAAAGACCAAGATGAAATCAAGACCAGTGCCAAACACTATTGATCTTTGGTGAGAATTAGATACTTGTTAGACTTAACATTGTTGACTCTTGAACTGACAACATGCATGAAACACTGGAACTAGATTGCTGAAAATCATATGAAAGAAACAATGTGGGGGTGGTGAGAAGAAATGGAGTCATGCCAATTTCTGGCTTATGAATGAACACATTTGGGGCAGCTGGGTGGTTCAGTCAGTTGAGCGTCCAGCTCTTGATCTCGGCTCAGGTCGTGATCTCACAGTTTGTGAGATGCTAAGCCCACGTCAGGCTCGGCACTGATATTTCTCTCCTCCGCTCTGCCCTTCCACCCATTCTTTTTGCACACTCTCTCCCTCTCAAAATAAAATAAAAAGAATGAACACATTTTCCAAAAACATAAATGACAGGAGAAATTCAGAGTATGTAGAGTTGTCGATAGGAAATAGTTTGATACAGATTTCTTTAACATAAGTGTTTGGCATGTATCACTTTAAAACAAAACAAAACCAACTAATACTTGAGCTCAAATATTGCTTCTGCAAAACCATCACCCATTCCTGCAGAAAGTATCGGTTGTTCTCTCTCAGGCTGCCATGTTGAATGGTAATTATCTTTGTGTATCATTCTTCTCCATTGTAATGAGAATCTAAAGATGAGGGAAAACTTCTTTCTTGCCTCTATTTGCCACATAGTAGGGGCTCAAAAATGATATTTTTAAATACATACATGGAAAATTAGGTGATTAGGTTTCTAATTTCTTTAAATTTGGCTATATACCTACTGTATCAATTTACATAGTGTTGATTGCAATCTGGCACACATATAGCTTGACCTTGCAATGTAAACAGGAGAGTTCTTGCAAAGAAGGTCAAAGTAAGAAAGTGTATGCCCTTCCTCAATTGAATTGGCTTTCAGCCAGAGGCAGGGCAAGTACAACAGTCTAAGAGGCCTCTTCAATACAGAAAAGATTAAATATGGAAGAATTTCAAATTATTGCCAACTGAAGCTGAAAAGAGAGTACCAAATAGCTTCTGACCCCTGTAGGAAAATCAGGCAGCTTCCCGAGGTGGTACATAGAATGCTAATCCCACATCCTTTGCTGACAGGAGCCCTGAAGTATCCACAACCACCAGGTCACTGTCCCTGGAGGTCACAATGGAGATTGTGCCAGCACCAAAATTAACCACTAGCAAATCTCACTGTGAAGCAAAAAAAGGCTTTAGACAGGACACTTAAATTTTTTTTTTAACATTTATTTATTCTTGAGAGAGAGCGAGCAGGGAAGGAGCAGAGACAGAGGGGGAGTCACAGAATGCAAGCAGGGTGCAGGCTGAGCTGTCAGCACAGAGCCTGACACAGAGCTCAAAGTCACAAGCTGCAAGATCATGACCTGAGCCAAAGTCAGATGCTTAACCACTGAACCACCTAGGTGCCCCAGGACTGACACTTTAATACAGCCCATCTTTAATCCCTTCTAATGTAATCTGATAAAAAAAAAAAGAGAGGAGAAATTCAACAAGAGACAAAGTAAAATTGTACAAAATAGATTAACAGAAGAACTAGAGAATCCCCATTGCAAATCTCATCATCCATTTTACTCAGAGACCCTGTCAAAAAGCATAATTGAAATCATGCAGGCAGTTTAGAACAATGTTCATGGAAGAAGTTTTTACCAAATACTAGGATATTTATAATACTTCCCTTTGTAGCATTTGCAAAAGAGACCAAGGATGAAAGAGAGTGTGTGGGCTGAGGACAAAGAAATGACAGAAAGGGAAAGAAAGATCAGAGAGAGAATGAGAAAATATATTGCCTATCTCCTTATGAGTTGCTCTTTCATGGGGTTATATATGTGCTTCCCTAAAGTTGAACTATACTCTGTTTCTGAATGCTATAATCTTGGAAACCAAATGATAAATTTTGGGTGGAAATATATAAAATAAGAAAAAAAAGTTGCTACAGGCTCTCATTCTATATTACATATTTCTGTGGTGGATTTCATTCAGTCTTCTGGCTCAGGGACCTCCCTTAGTTCCTTCTCCCTTATTCTTAGCTACAACTTAGAAAGATGAGCATATTGGTTCACTGAGGTTCAGATGAACTGCTTTGTAAACAATTGAAATATCCTAACATTTTATCTAAAAAATTTAAAAATCAAGGGATAAGCCTGATAAATAATTCCTTAAATGTCCATTGTTCATTGAAATTCTAGAACTTAGAGGGATCGTTCCCTGTCTCACTGTGCTCAGTGCACTGTTGTGTGTGAGGGAAATTAAGAATTATATGGACTGAATAACATTTGCTTGTATATTCTAATTTTTACCAAACTAGAAAAATAGTACAAGTGTATATGATTGTATTCAAATAATGACATATACATGGCATACTAATATGAATTTAATGACATTTCAGATTATAAATTCCCAGGAGGCATGAATCAACATTATCTTTCTGTGTTCAATGTTTAATATTAAACACATGTACACACCAAATCCAAGCTCCTCTGTGACAGGGTTGGAGGAAGGGTCACTGGGTCTTTTAACACTGACCAGAGACTTATTTTTCAGAGATGCTGTTAGGTACTTTCCTTTCCCATTTATGAACAGAGTTCCACCATGCTACTCTTTAGTGATCAACACTTCTCCTCCAGTGACAGATGTGATCCAGTCCCTGTAGGCAGAAATTCTGGCAAAGACTGTTGGTGCAGTGGGCTGGCAGTTACTGCTGCCCCAGCTCACGATACCGATGAGCTTGTATTGTCCGTCCTGCACACACTGCAGAGGGCCTCCCGAATCTCCCTGCAACCGGCAAAAGAGAAGTTCTTTTAGCTGCACAATTCATAATGGATGCTCACCTCCACCGCAGAGGTGATCAGACAGTGCGTAAGTCATTCTGCCACCTCTCATTTCTGCTCACGACAGCAGAGGCAAATAGGCAGTTGGTGGATATTACAGATCTCTGAATCAGATTGAAACCTCTATTTTCAAAAGGAGGCTAAAAGGTACATTAAACACAAAGTCATTTAATGCTGACAACAGACTGTGTCTTGCAGAAAGTTTCAAGCATCTACTTAATATAAATCACGAAATTATGGCTTTGAGTTACATTAAAATATTTTTATATTTTCAATGCTACTAGAAGCAGATGCTCTGAGCAGTCTAATTCAGCTGTGAAGTTGAGACATAATAAATTATTTTTATAGGTCAAAAACAGTAGAACATCATCAATTTCACACAGTCACCCAAGCAAATGAACGAGCAATTCCTTTTGAGAATTGCATTCACTTCGAGTTTCAAATTAGCAATGACAGTACATCAGCTTAGCAATGTACTTCCTCTTCTCACTTTTCATTTTAGAACTACCATGCACTCATAACCTCTTTGTGGTCAGCAAACACCCATTCATGAGACACACTGGAGAAGAAAACTGCACTCATCAGCACCATCCTTGAATTACCATGCATGAGGATGATCCTGCAGCCCCTCCACATATATTGGTGTTTTATATCCAGTCCCCAGTAACTTCGACAAGATGTACTACTGATCAGTGGTATAGACTGCCTGCTGCATTGTTTTAGAAAATTCGTCTTCTAGTAGGAAAGGAATAAAAACACAAAAATGTTTATGGGCAAAACATTTGGGACATAAACACATGGGACAAAATATTGGGACAAAAATAGTCCATATATATCCAAGGGTTAAGTCCCACCCAATTCTCCCCTCTCCGCACTGTAATGACGCTGTTAAGTGATTTGTAAAAAACATATATTACTCCAGGTCAGTTATACACAAGAACCTCGAAAGGAAAGGAAAGGAAAGAGAAAGGAAAGGAAGGAACGGAAAGGAAAGGAAAGGAAAGGCCCTTCCACTTCCCTTCCCTTCCCTTCCCTTCCCTTCCCTTCCCTTTCCCTTCCCCCTCCCTCTCCCTCCCCCCCCCTCCCCTCCTCCTCCCTCCCTCCCTCCCTCCCTCCCTCCAAGGAAGCGCGCCCACTTCATGTGGTTCTTTTATCTTTTGTACAGTCCCAAGAAAATAGAAAAATGACATCACTATACACAAGGACAAAGGAAGTTTATACCCAAATCAGTTGCTGATAAAGCAAACAACACGTTTCAGTTTTTACACATTTAGTCTATATTCCATTGGTTTCATGGTTCTTATTCTTTTGACTTGACTTCACGTTTCAGTGTGGACACTGGAGGTTTCAACTGAAACTGCATTCTGACTTATTCTTTATTTTACTGGATATTTGTTAACTTGTTAACTCAGCTGTAGAATATGGAGGATGTGAGATGAGAGTCATGAGTTTGACCTATATGTAGACTATTTTCACATCATCTTTCCACCACTTACCATTCATACCAGCCTATGATTTCAGAAAAATGCATCACATCTTTGGAAATAGGCTCATGTCTTTAAGTAGAGGTTTTCACAGTAGCAACCCCTATTCTGTTGTGAAAGCAAGTGTGTGTGCTCACAGTGCAGCTGGGGGAAAATTACATATAAATGAGACACACAAATATTTACTAGGTACTAAAATCACTAGATGTTTTCTAACACAAGTTTTTACAAGTACAGTGAACTAATACTAACGAATATGATGTCGTAAAACCCAAGTAGTCACTTTTAGATCCATTGTGGAAAAGACTTTTTCTACTATTATTCCTATTAAAAATACAGAATAATTAAAATAAGTAAACAATATATTAGGCTCCACAAATATTGTTTGGATTCTAATCTTGGAAGAGGCAGTGAGTATACTCACGATATGGTTCAGTTATTCCCCATCCAGCAGTCATACATTTGGAAAGTAAATTTATTTTATCATATTTCCCTGGCAAACAGATTAGAGATACAAACTCTCCTAGAATGAGAAAAAGGCAAATATCATTTAGTCCATGGGATTGATATTATCTGTACTGTTTGCTCTTCAATGATAGCTCTGAAAGTAACCATTTTGATCTGACAGTACCCATTTTAACCCTGTAATTTAATAAATAAGACTTCCAGAAGATTCCATCTATTAATTACTCAGAAGGGATAACCTCAATTTACATGTTACCACTTTATTCCAGGTATTACCATATTTTCCTAGGACAACAGAAACACATGCCCCGCATAGAGGCATGCCCCGCATGGTTTCTTATCCACTAACCATTTTAAAAAATGCATCTGCCTTTTTGTTTACATGCCTTCAGGACATCACCTTGTTGAATATGAGATGACAGTGCAGAACAATGTAACTATCTTTTCTCTTCAGTGGTATTACATGAAGGATGGAGAAAAACCACATTTGTAGCAATTTAAACTTTTAAAGTATTTTTATAGCTAGTAAGTATCTTTGTGTCTATCTTCATAGGTATATTATAAAATAGATTGATATATGTTTAAACATTCACATTTTTTCTTATCACCAAAATTGGTATATATATGAAATACATTTGTGTATATTTGTATATATCATTACAAAATTCATAAATATTGTGGGTTTATGTGTATATGTGTGTACACACACATACTCTCTCTCTCTCTCTCTCTCTCTGAATTTGTCCCTGTGTTTGCTCTCCCATGCTGTTTGACTTCAATTTTATCCAGACTTTTACACATTTAAATGTTTCAACATATCTACTGTCCTAGACCATTTATTTCAGTGGTTCTTTATTTTTACTGCTGTCTCTTAGTAAAATCACATAAAGCTCTGTAACTTGGTTTTTTTTCTTACTTTTCTTTCTATACACATGCCACTGATTCCAAATCTTACGTTATGCTACTTTCATAGATATACTTATAATCATTGCTCAATCATATCGATTCCTGACATTTCCTTGAGCTAAAATATATTCCCTCTACCAACATATTTTTTAATCAGCCATTTTTCTTATTCTGATTTTCTTCATTTACCAGATTATGGTCAAATCATCTATATCATTGCATATAGACCTATAATATATTTTTAGTAGTACACAGTATCAAATAGTGAATGTACTACAGTTTATTAAATCCCCTTGGCAAACATTTAGACTAATTTTTTTCCCCTGAAAAACTGCACCAAGTGTCCTAGATTATCAGTCTGTGCATTAGTGTCAGTATTTGTGGAAAACAGAACTGCTGGACCAGGAGGCACACACTTTAGAAATTAACAGATATTGAGAAATTGCCTCATTTTTGGACCAAAAAAAGAGGATGTATCGACTTATACTTAAGTATTCCTTATGTCAGCAATCTTGAAAAATAGTTATGCCCTAAATCTAGCAATTCTACTTCTGGGAAATTTATTTTAAGGCAATCCTAGAACTAGAAAAACACATACATAAGAATAGTCAATGCAGCATTAAATTTAAAAAAAAGAAACAAACTATTTATAAGAATTGTGAAAAGTCTACTATGTAGACATTAAAATTACATTTTAAAAGAAATTTTAATAATATGAAGCAACACTGATAATAAGTGAAAAATCAGGATAAAATGCTTATAATAGGTATATTACAATTTTTTTAAGTACACATAGAGTTGTATAAAAACACAAGAAAGAAATAGGCCATAAATGGTCACATGATGGCCATGGTGAGGTGGTGAGGATGAAAATCATAGGTAGAAATTGTATTGTTTCTAATGGCAGAAAGGACATTTCTCACTCTTACCGATGAACAGAAATGAATGGTACAGATTAAATAAGCTAACCAAATACTTAAGGGGCAGAGGAACACAAAGTTTCATGTTGATGTTGACACCAGGTGGTGCTGAGTGGAAGTCAAGATCCTTGGAGAACAAAATAAGGGGGGAAATTTTCAAGGGCACCAAACTTCACCAATGGTCTTTTCTAGAGCACTGGTTTCTCAACTTTGGCTGCACATGGAAATTTCCAGGAGAAGTTTATAAAATACTGATCTAGATTCAGCAAAATCCAGGATACAAGATCAACATACATAAGTCAATCACATTTAATGTAGAATTTAAAATTGAAAACAATACTACTAGGGCGACTGGGTGGCTCAGTCGGGTTAGTGTTGGGCTTCACTTCAGGTCATGATCTCTTGGTCTGAGAGTTCGAGCCTCATGTCAGGCTCTGTGCTGACAGCTTTAGATCCTGGAGCCTGCTTCGGATTCTGTGTCTCCCTTTCTCTGCCCCTCCCCCGCTCATGCTCTGTCTCTCTCTCTCAAAAACAACATTAAAAAATTTTAAAAATTAAAAATAAAAACAATACTATTTATAATCACTGTTTAGAAAATGCAATGCTTAGATTATGCATATACTTAGCAAAACATATACTGGATCTGTGCACTCAAATGCAATATTCTATTGAAAGAAATCAAAGAAGACCCAAATAAGTGGAGAAATACACTGTGTCATGAATTGACTCATCATAGTAAAGATGTCAGTTTTCCCCAAAGTGATCTATATAGACTTAATGTAATCCTACCAAAATCACAGCAAGTGTCTTAGACAGAGATAAGCTTATTTAAAATCTACATGGAAAAGTACAGGGCTTCGAATTGCTAAAACAGTCTTGAAAGAGAATAAATTAAGAGCAATCGCTTTTTAATATAAACCCTACTCTACAGCTACAGTAACCAGGGCAGTGTAGTACTGGAGAAGGGGAGAGACATAGACTGACAGAATAAGATCTCAGAAATAGACCCATACAAATATGCTCAGCTGATTTTTCACAAAGGCACAAAAGCAACTGATTGGAGGAAAAACAGCCTCTTCAACAGATGTTGCTGCCACAATTGGACATCCTGGGGGAGGAAAAAGAACCTTGACCAAAACCTTAAACCTTATATAAAAATTAACTAAAAATGGATGGTGGACGTTAAATGTAAAATACAAAAATTTTTAGAGAAATAAGAAAAAATGTTCAGCATCTGGGGCTAGGCAAGGAGTTCTTTGGCTTGACACTTGAAGCAAAATCCATAAAAGGAAAATGAAAGAAAGTGGACTTTAACAAAATTAAAATCTATGCTTGTGAAAGACCCTGTTAACAGGGTCTACAGACTGGGAGACAAGCTACAGACTGGAAGAAAACATTTGCTAACCATCTACCCGACAAAGCAGTAGTATTTAGAATACATGGAGAATTCTCAACTCTACAATATGAAAAACAATCCAATTAGAAAACTGACAAAAGCTAGGGCACCTGTGTGGCTCAGTCAGTTGGGTGTCTGACACTTGATTTCAACTCAGGTCATGATCCCAGGGTCGTGGGATCGAAACCTCGTGTTAAGATTCTCTCTCTCTCAGGGGAGCCTGGGTGGCGCAGTCGGTTAAGCGTCCGACTTCAGCCAGGTCACGTATCTCGCGGTCCGTGAGTTCGAGCCCCGCGTCGGGCTCTGGCTGTTGGCTCGGAGCCTGGAGCCTGTTTCCGATTCTGTGTCTCCCTCTCTCTCTGCCCCTCCCCCATTCATGCTCTGTCTCTCTCTGTCCCAAAAAATAAATAAAAACGTTGAAAAAAAATTAAAAAAAAAAAAAGTTACTTTAAAAAAAAAAAAAGATTCTCTCTCTCTCTGTCTCTCTCTGTCTCTCTCCCTCTGCCCTCCCCCGCCACGTATAGGTACCCTCTCTCTCTCTTTAAAAAAAAAAAAAAAAAAAAAATTGACCAAAGCTATGAAGAGACATTTCACTGAAGTGCTTTAAAAAAAAAAAAAAAAAAAAAAAAGGCAAAAATAGGAACATGGAGAGATGTTCAGTATCATTAGCTCTTAAGGAGATACAACTTAAAGTTATAGTAAGATATCACTATACCTATTGGAATGCTTTTAAAAAATAGTGACAACAGCAAATGCTCACAAGGATGCTAAGAAACCAGATTACTCCTACATCTCTGGTGGGACATACAATGGTTCTACGACTCTAGAAAATAGTCTGGCAGTTTTGTATAAAACTGAAATGCAACTACCATTATGACCCAGCGATGGCACTCATGGGCATTTATCCCACAGAAATGAAAAGTCCTGCTCAATTTTCTTTACACAAAAACCTATACACAAATGCTCACAGGAAATTTATCTGTAATATCTAAAAGCTGGAAAAAAGGTGTTCTTCAACAGATGAATGGTGAAACTTTGATGTATCCATATCTTGGAAAAGTACTCATCAATTAAAAAGAATGAACTATTGATACATGGACCAATATGAATAAATCTCCAGGGCATTACACAGAGTGAAAAAACTAATCCCGAAGGTTTACATTCTGCATAATTGCATTTATATAACATTCTTGAAATGACAAAACTATAGAAACAGAACAGATTAGTGGTTTCCAGAGGTCTGGTGGGGAGGAGGAAGTGAGTATTGCTATAAAAAGGCAACAGTATCACTTGTGGTGGTAGAAATGTTCTGTATCAAAGTCAATACCCTGCAAGATGTTCCCATTGGTGAAAGCAGGGTAGAAAGTACATTGGTGTGTCTATTTCCTATAACTGCATGTGAATCTATAATTAATTGTCCTCAACATAAAAAACTCATTAGGGGTGCCTGGATGGCTCAGGTCATGATCTCACGGCTGGTGAGTTTGAGCCCCTCGCTTGACTCTGTGCTGACAGCTCAGAGCCTGGAGCCTGCTTCGGATTCTGTGTCTCCCTGTCTCTGCCCCTCCCCCTCTTGCACTCTGTCTCTCTCAAAAATAAAAACATTAAAAAAAATAACATTTAATAAGCAAAATAAGAACAACACACAACAACAACAACAACCAACAACAACAACAAAAATACTGATGCCAGGTCTCCTGGCCTACAGTTCTTTATAAGGCAACCCAAGAGATTATAATGCATAGCCAAGAGTAAGCAGCACTGTTCTAGATGCTCTCTCACTGACTCCGTTATAAAAGCACTGAAAGCAAATGGTGGGCTGAACCATGACAGAGGTTTTGCAGGATGAATATGTTGAAAAGACATTAAAGAGGGAAGTGAGTCTATCGGCAGGGGAACAGCTGAAGAATGCAGAAACACAGGAGAGAGTTGGAAGAGAGAAGAAAAACTGTCCCAGAGCCCCAGGAATCCACGGAAAGACATGGGTGTGAAAGTGGTAACTCTCCGCTCCCCCCCCCAATTTACTTTCTTATTGAATGTGGACCCGTGTTAAGTTGGTAGGAGGGTGACTGTTACTCCCTTTCTACAAATGATCAAGCTGAGGCTCAGAGAAGTTACATAACCTGCCCAAGATCACATGGCTGCTGTATGACAGAGCCAAGATGAACCATTCCTCATGACACGTTCACATCAGCCTTGGCTTAAATAAACATTAAAAAAAATAACAAGATTTTACCAAGTCATAAAAGGGACAGAAAATTGTATATCTGATGGTTCAGACTCCTGTTTTAAGTATTTGGGTAAACCTTACCTAAAAGTGAGTCTCAGAGAAAAGAGGACATGTTAAAAACATATTTCTTTGAAATTGTCTCTCAACTTCCATTAGGTAAAAAACATACAAAAGCAGGGGCGCCTGGGTGGCTCAGTTGAGCTGGGCGGCCAGCTACATCTCAGGTCATGATCTTGTGGTGAGTTTGAGCCCCGCATCGGGCTCTGTGCTGACAGCCTGGAGCCTGGAGCTGCTTCGGATTCTGTCTTCTTCTCTCTCTGCCCTTCCCTGCTTGCGCTCTCTCTCAAAAGTAATCAACGTTTTAAAAAAAATTTTAAAAACCATACAAAAGTAAACTGTTTAGGCACATGCTTCAGATTTTAGGGAGAGTAGCTTAGAATATAAGTTTGAAATAATTATTGGCCCTCAAAAGTACGTATAGCACTTCTAAGCAAGATGGAAGATAAAAACTGTATGGCAAAGGCTCAAAATCTAAAGAAAAATGATCCATACTGACCTAGTTCACAGGGTTCTCCAGACGCAGCAAAGACAGATCATCAGTAGGATGGGAACTGGGTGAAGCCAGGGTGAGTGTATACGGCTTTTACTGGTAGCAAATCACCGTTTCCTATGTTTGACAGGGAACTTCTTCCTATTACTAGGCCATCTGTGATGGTACTTGTCATAAGAAAAAGGAGTGGGGAAATAGATACCGCTTTTAATGAGGTTATAAATTTTTCAAAATTACTAAAAATATACTGTGTAACATTTCTAATCTATGTTAAAATCTTTGTCATTTGAATTCTTAGAAAATGGGGGGTTCTTATTAATTCATCCCTGAGAAAAAGTATCTACTTTCTGGCCTTCATAACATCAAACAAAAAAAAAATTGATTTAGTATTGCTTGACAAGATTTATGATGACTCAGGGCAACGATTCCATGTATTATTATGATCATAATATTCCACATTATATGATACCATATATAATGGTCACTGACACCTATTCTGTAAGTTATAGTTACTCTTCTCCCTGATACAATGTTTCTCAAAGAAATGTCTAAGAACTACATGCATTAAATCTGGCATGAGCATTAAAAATGCAGAATCCCAGACATAACTCATCAAATCAAAATTCAGAATTAAGATTCTAAGATTCCATTTATAGCAAACTCCCCAGATAATTCTGTGCACATGAAAGTCTTAAAACTGCATTATTCAAGGAGAGATTTCTTGTGATTCTCTCTATCAAAGGGAGTGGGGGAATGGTAAAGAAAATGAGTTTTTGATTCGTTGAATGGTTCCTACTCACCAAGTTATTTGAGCAGGTACTTTTATAAAGCCTATCTTTGAGACACTGAAACACTAGATCTACTCATTTAACTGTCCATTGTGCAGCACTGTCAACCATATCACCACTTCTGGAAGACCAGTATTAAAAACATCAATCTAACACTTCTTTGAGGGAGGAGTTTTCAGATACCTCCATATCACATGGAGACCAAGATTCAGCTAAAATGTTTAAAAATGTTTCTTTTAGGGGGCATGTCGTTAAAATTCTTTAAAAGTAGATATTTATTTTGAGAGTGGGGGTGTGATGATCATTCATCAGAACAAGAAGGAAAGGGATTCACATTTGAGCAATGCCTGTGCTCTAGGCACAGTGCTAGAAACCAATACAAAAATGTTAAGATATGATGTCCACTTTATAGATGAGGAAAGAGGGGCACTGTTGTTACTTTTTAAATAAACTACACCTAGAGGCAGAAGCACCTTCTGTAATTAACAGCTCTTGGTAGTAAATGTATTAGTGAAGCATGAGGTGTCATTGACCTAGTGTGCTCATGAAGACGGGTCGTTTGCATGATGGGGACTGTATCCTTGGGAGCTTACTGTTTCCTGGGATGCAGGGAGAGCAGGAGGATGCCCACCGTGGGCCCTCACACGGCTCAAGTGCCCCCTGCCCCACCCAGGCACACACCTAAAGTTACAGTGCGCTGCGGTCAGGACCCACTGCTTGGCGATCAGAGCACCTCCGCAGAAATGTTGTCCTTGTGCTAGCAGACTGACCAGCCAGGCCACGACTTTGCAGGTGCTGGCACGGCCACCAACTACCCTGGGCTCCCCCAGCCTAGTTGGCGGCACATTTGTGTTTCTCTTAGACCCTTCCATAAGAAATGGGTCAACACCAGGAATTCCACAGGTGTCTGGGTTGGCTGTTTTCCAGGACTGGTTTCTACTGTTACCTCTGAGAAAAATAACAACAAAACATTAGATAGAGGTGTTTATTAAAATCTATTAAAATCTCAGAATGGAGGTGTTTATTCTTTTGTAGGTCAAAAACCAGGATTCTTAGCAAGAGAGTAGATTCCTCTTTCTTTCATTGTTCATAAAATGAGCAAAAAAATCAATAAAGTTAACTAAAATATTAATATAGACAAATCAAATTGATTTAAAAAATATTATGCTTAATCATGAAATTGCTGGACGTTGTTCTTTCTTTGGCATTATTTATGTTATCGCGGTATAACACATCTAGAATATCAAGACTTTATACTAAAACGTATTCCAAGGTGTGACTTATATATAAAGGAAAAGCATAATGAAATTCTAGCAATGTGTGACTTCAGTCTCAGATTTAAAAAGAAATCCACCAGGAAATTAAAAACAAGAGATTTTCAAGTATATTCTGAAATATGAAGAAAATTTTCATGGCCTATAATTCAGGAATTATAAGATATGCTCATTTGTTAAATTCTTTACTTGAGAGGGGCTCCTGGATGGCTCAGTCGGTTGGGCAGACCGACTTCGGCTCAGGTCATGATCTCGCGGTGAGTTCGAGCCCCGCGTCAGGCTCTGTGCTGGACCGCTCAGAGCCTGGAGCCTGTTTCGGATTCTGTGTCTCCCTCTCTCTCTGCCCCTCCCCCGTTCATGCTCTGTCTCTCTCCTGTCTCAAAAATAAATTAAAAAAAAACGTTAAATTCTTTACTTGAGATTTCTTTGTTTACACCAGAAATCCATCATTCAATTCATTCTTCGAGAGAGAGCAAGAAACAACATGAGCAGGGGAGGCAGAGAAGAGAGAGACAGACAGACAGGACAATACAGAGAGAGTATCTCCCCAAGCAAGGCTCCACACTGTCAGCACAGAGCCCAACACAGGGCTCCATCTCAGGAACCATGAGATCATTGACCTGAGCCCAAATCAAGAGTCTGATGCTTAATGTACTGAGCCACGTAGGTGCCCGCCCCACCCCCCACCAATGGATTTTTAAAATAGCAACTGCCTTTTATGTTTATCATTATTTCTTAATCACACACACACACACACACACACACACCCTGCACACACCCCAATTAACTATTTCCTCACATGATCTATATAAACTACCAAGGTCTTGTGCTTTAAGAAATGGTTTGAAATGACACTATGCTGTTTTGAGTATCAGAGAAGGTGACTACCAGGGAACCTATAAGCAGTATTCCACAGGTTCTACTTTGATATATATGGTTCCTGTTTTAGTAAGTATTTTAAATCATTACTTACCATTAATAGGCAATTGGGGTCCCCATATTACTTTTTTGTGAATGCTTCTGAACTGTGTCTTCCAAATGAGTTAAAAACCTCTTTCTCCCACGGACTGATCAGTCTTAAAATTGATAGTCAGGTAGCACCACTGGATATTAAGACAAATTCTTTCTTGGAGCCACATAGATGTGCTACAATATGAGATATATTCAATAATTAAAATAGTTCTTCTGGGCAGTAACATAGGTAAAGAGGGCAAAAAGAAGACGTTAAATTCTGTACTGTTAATATTGGTAAAGGAATGATTATTGATAATGTGAGAACAAGATTTGTGGGATGGAATTCATGATTTGACTGCAGCAAAGGAAGGGTATAGATTTGAAAAGATCAAAGGCAAAAGACTGGGCTAGCTTTAATATGAAAATGATATATAATTCTATGGTAATCTGTGATCATAAGAATGAGAAAGAGACTTGCTGGTGAAGGTAAATGGACAGAGAAACAAAAGTAATAGCGGACACATTCTGGACTGATGTGTCCCCCTCGCAAACTCGTAGTTGAAATCCTAATCCCAAATGTGATGGTGTTGGGGAGGTAAGGTTTTCGGGAAGTGGTTATGTCATGAGTCTGGGAGCCTTCATGAATGGAACTAGTACCCTTAGAATGGAGACCCAGATAATCTTTTTTTTTTTTTTTTTTTTGCCATGCAAGGACAGAGCAAAAAGACAGCTATGGATTGGGAAGTAAGTTCTTACTAGACACCAAATCTTAGACTTCCAAGCCTCCAGAACTGTGAAAAATAAATGCTTGTAGTTTAAGCCATTCAGTTTACAGTATTTTTGTCATAGCAGCCCAAACTGGCTGAGACACACAGGCTGCCCAAACGCAGACTAATGATGATCCTTTCTTAATTCAGAAACTCAAAAGTTGTTGCAAAGGTGGTCCTGACAGTGATAGGACATCTTTTGTAATTTAGCTGTACATGCTATAATTTCTCTCAAGATAAAACAGTGATACACTATCGATGCACCTTAAAGATAATGTTGTGTCACAAATCTGAGAAAGAAAGATAGGGAATAGGGGATAGTAAACCTCCACATCATTCTTATCTTCAAAGAATCTGTCTCATGAACTGGATTTGATGGGGATTTGAGATACCCTATGTCAACAAACACTCCAGAAGTTTAAAATAATGTAAATGGGAAAATGCTACTGATTAAAAAAAAAGATTTGGAGGTGAGGGCAGTTGGGGAGAAGAGACAGAAAACATAATATAGGATTTCCAAAGTCATATGTCAGTGAAATCGTGTAGCTTAATGCTTAGAAGTACAGATTGAATAACCAAACTGGTTTAGACTAGCTCTGCCTATTTCCTACTATGTGGCACTGGGCAATTTATTTAACCTCTCTGCCTCAGTTTTTCCATCTGTATAATAGAGATAAAAATTATATTCAAATGGGATTGTATGAGTTGGTATTTGCAAAGTATTATAAGTGCTTTTATTTTATTTTATTTTTATTTATTTATTTTTTTTTTTTTAGTTTTAAACGTTTATTTATTTTTGGGACAGAGAGAGAGCATGAACGGGGGAGGGGCAGAGAGAGAGGGAGACACAGAATCGGAAACAGGCTCCAGGCTCTGAGCCATCAGCCCAGAGCCCGACGCGGGGCTCGAACTCACGGACCGCGAGATCGTGACCTGGCTGAAGTCGGACGCTTAACCGACTGCGCCACCCAGGCGCCCCTATAAGTGCTTTTAAATAAAAATAAACCTCACCAAAATCTTTCAGCAAATCATTAGACAGATGGTTGCTGAACATGTGGAGAAGGAATCCATGGTCATGAGAAGCCAGCATGGGATTCTTAACATGCCACATTCAAGTAACCTAATTTCATTTTTTTTGAAAGAGCTAATTAGACGATGGCTAAGGGGAAGGAGATAAACTTAATGAATCTTGATTGCAGTGAAGCACTTAATATAGCATCTTATGATATCCTTGTGAACAGATAAAAAATGTAAGTAGATAATTATATGGCTAGGAAGTTTCACAGTTGATTAAATAGATTAAATAACCATACAACGTTAACCTGCAGGGAAGGTCTTAATGGTGTGGATATGGCTCTATCCTTGGTTCTGTCAAATACAGTATTCTGATTCATAACTTAGAAATATAACACATTTATAAAAGGTGTAGTTTTTTTTTAATGTTTATTTATTTTTGAGACAGAGAGAGACAGAGCATGAACAGGGGAGGGGCAGAGAGAGAGGGAGACACAGAATCTGAAACAGGCTCCAGGCTCTGAGCTGTCAGCACAGAGCCCGACGCGGGGCTCAAACCCACGGACCGTGAGATCATGACCTGAGCTGAAGTTGGATGCTTAACTGACCAAGCCACCCAGGCGCCCCTAAAATGTGTAGTTTTAAAATGGGTGCCTGGATGAGAAGGGAATAGTGTCAATATGTAATCTTGGAGACTATTTAGTTCAATCTTTCATCTAACTGTGAGTCCTTGCTAAAATAACCCTGAACATGTGATTACTCACCTGGAAGATATGATGTAGAACTTATGAGCATTTTCTCTTTTTGAACGCTTCTAATTGCTAGACTGTTCTTCCTCACGTTGGATCAAAAAACATCAATGTAACAGTTTCTTCCTGGTTCATGTAGTACCCAAGAATATAAGTGTTTGAATCAGAGTGCTGGGGTTTGAATCCCATTGTCTCTACTTATTAGTTATGCCACTGGAAACAAGTTACTTAATCATTTTGAGACTCGTTTTCTTTATATTCTTTATATTTATATTTAACCTACCTCTACAGGATGGTTAAGAAAATTGAGACAGTTGTAAGTTTGTAGGACCATGCCTGAATAATGGTAAATATTCAATAACTATTAGGTATCATCAGTCAGAACAAATTTCATATATGGCCTGAGAGTCTCTATGAGAATTCCATAACTACTTGAAAGGAAGACTTATGATCCTTCTGTCTTCTCCAAGGTAAACACTTCTAAGCACCCACACCCTTCAGCATCCTGGTCATTGTTCTCTCTGTTTGTTTCAGTGTTCCCGTTTGTCAGTGTTCCTTAAACACTTGACTAATGTTACTATTTAATAACCAGAATGGCAGGGCAACAGTCAGGCATATTAGACACTGACCATGAAGATTTGTGAGACTGAGCTAGTGCATGCCTGCTAAGTGCCAACACCAAATTTAATGCAAGGGAACGAATTCCCTTTACTTATAATCCTTTACTAACACTGCGCTGAAATTTTATCATTTGACATCTCCAAAATTTTTATTGCAAACATCCTGCTTTCTAAATCACCACCTCCTATCTATCCAACTTATCAGTGTTTCTCTACTATAATTGTTTGATTTCACCATGACCTTCTAGCCATCAATCCCACAAACTTTCTAAATCTAGCAGCCTCCAAGAAAGAGATTTTGCTGTAAAGGGAAGCAGAGAAATGGGGTAATAGCTAAATTTTCTTGTTCAATTTTATTTAAAATGATGGGTAATACTAGAACATGTTTGAAACTGATGAGAGTGGTAGAGGAGATCAATGATGTCCGAGAAAGGGTCACTTGAGGAAATCTGTTAAGGAGCTGATAAGTCTCAAATCTTCATCTCTAGCCCAATCTTTTCCTCTAGCTCCAGAGTTCTACCTTTAGCTACCAACTCAACCAGGATGTTGCCAACTCAACCAGGATGTATTATGCCATTAAGAATGTAACATGTTCAAAAAAAAAAAAAAAAAAAAAGAATGTAACATGGCACAGGGGCGCCTGGGTGGCGCAGTCGGCTAAGCGTCCGACTTCAGCCAGGTCACGATCTCGCGGTCCGTGAGTTCGAGCCCCGCGTCGGGCTCTGGGCTGATGGCTCAGAGCCTGGAGCCTGTTTCCGATTCTGTGTCTCCCTCTCTCTCTGCCCCTCCCCCATTCATGCTCTGTCTCTCTCTGTCCCAAAAATAAATAAACGTTGAAAAAAAAAATTTTGAAAAAAGAATGTAACATGGCACAAACAGATATCTCCCCATGAGTCTATTTCTTCCTCTAGTATTCCCCATCTCTAGCCTCTCACTCCAGAGTAATCCTTGATTTGCACATTTAATTTCATATGCAATTCACCCAGAAATCCTATTAGTTCTGTCTCCAGATCTGTCCACTTCACTTGCACTCCACAGTTGCCATCCTCTTATAAGGCAACATCTATCTATTGTCTAAAACAGATAAAATAGAACATTCTGCAATGATGGAACATTCTGAATGAGGGCTGTCCACTATTACATGCAACAATGAGCACTTAAACATGGCTAATACCACCCTTTATTTAACTAATTTCAATGTAAAAAACAACGTGAACTGGACAGTGCAGATGTAGAATAACACAAGAGCCTCATAACTTTAGATATTTACCCTGTCACTCTAAAACTCACCCCCGACCCAGCAGCAGGAGCATTCTTCAAATTACTCCCTTGTCAAAAATCTTTAATGACCTCCCATTGGATTGGAACAAAATCCAAACTCATTACCATAGCCTGAGCTGCACAGTGGCAAGGCCTTCAGCCCACCTCATTCCTGTCTGTCCTCAGTCTCCAAGCACTCTGACCCCTGACAGTTCCCCAATTTACAAAGCTTTTCCCAAATTCAAGGTCATTTTCTCACCAACTTTTTTTTCGTCAAATATTTACTAAGTGTTGGGTAGTACTCTACCCAAATGCTGGAGGTATAGTAAATGAATATGAGACTAAGTCCTGCTCCCAGGACATTTCATTCTGGTGGAAGGAGACAGATTATAAATAAATGAATACTTTGCTAGGTCTTGATAAATGCCAAGAAGAAGACAGAGGAGGCCTACTTACATCATGTGATAGAGGCCTTAGATGAGGTAACATGTGAACAGATACCTAAATGAACTGAAGACATGTACCCTTCCTCTGCAACTTAACTCCTTCAGATTACTTCTGACAATCAATAATTATTTGATTATTGTTTATTGTTATCTCAAATTATCATCTTCTTATTTATCATCTGTCTTTCCAAGAGAAGATGGCAGAGATCATTTCTGACTTGTTCACCATTGTGTCTCCAGTGTGCCTAACCTATTAGGAAATGCTTAGTAATGAATGAATTTAACCTGTACATTTAATGTAGTATTTACTAGTTACGGATATCTTACATTCGTAAGATAGGGTAGGTAAATGAAAGACCAGGTGAAACTTAATTTTGATAATATATTTTCAATAAGATATTATAAAAGCATTGCAATGGAAACCATTGGTGGTGCTACGTACCACTCCATTTACACTTACACAAATAACTAAAACCTGGTGAATTCTACTTAGGTAAACAGATTTATTAAGAAAGGATAATGTGGTTCCATTTTATCTGGGAGATTGGCAATGGGGTTCTATGTTCACTAGTTTGAAAATGATTACATAAATTGTATGCTTTGTGGAAATAAATTATATAAATATATAAAATTGTGTTAAATAAAATTGTATTAACTATCAAACAAATTGTGGCTTCCTTACTTTTTATAGAGAGTTATAGAAGCTAATAATAAAAATATGAGTAGCCTTATTTATAATCATTTGACACTTCTGAATTTTTTATTTATCAGAAATTTTACAGAGGAATAGTACTGCTAGACTGAAAATACTAAAGAAAGAGAAAAGTAGCCCCTGACATTCAGAAATGGGTTTGGTGGGGGCACCTTGGTGGCTCAGTTGGTTAAGTGTCTGACTTTGGTTCAGGTCATGATCTCATGGTTTGTGGGTTTGAGCCCCATGTAGGGCTGTGCTGACAGCTCAAAGCCTGGAGCCTGCTTCAAATTCTGTGTCTCCCTCTCTTTCTAACCCTCCCTCACTCATACTCCTGCTTACTCTCTCTTTCTCTCTCTCTCAAAAATAAACATAAAAAAAAAGACATGTGTTTGGCACTCACAACTAGACCATGTTGTTCTGCTATTAGACATAAACATTCTTACAGAACATCAACATCAGATAGGACTCTCTGAATCTATGATAAAGTGTGACAAAACACAGGGTTGTGTGCAACCACCAAAATACCAAACATCGACCTCTCTTGGCTAAAATGAGGGCTTGCCACTTCTTTGCCAAGTGCAGTTT
Source organism: Lynx canadensis (assembly GCF_007474595.2). NCBI lineage: Eukaryota > Metazoa > Chordata > Mammalia > Carnivora > Felidae > Lynx > Lynx canadensis. Next base: position 61,893,077 of record NC_044309.1, read on the forward strand.
TACCCTTGTTCGAGTCAGGCCTCCCTATGATTGACATGCCTGTCATAAAATTACTGTACTTCTTAACAGCAACCAATCTTGAGCCAAGTCTACTTCCTTAGACCCTCTCCAAAACCACCTAACCAAAGCCCAAATCCCACACTAGGTTCTTTCTAACTCTCTCTGAGATACCCCACGGTGTGATCCCGGGGTCTTTGGCTGTAGGACATTGGTGAGAGTTAAGGTTACAGGGTCTGATGCTATAGATACCTTATATTAATCTCAAGGAGAACTGATATGTTTTATCTGCCTCCCACCCCCCGCCACATTAGTGGCTTGAAATTCTTTGATAGGAAGTAAATTTACTGTTAAGAAAAAGTTAGGTACCTTTAGAATTTCAAAGCAAATTGCTGAGCTTGCTGGTGTTATAAATCAAATGATATCACATTAGAGATCAAGGTCCCAGAAAAAGGTAGTATCAAAACTTTCCTCTTGCTCTTTGGGATAGGTGGATTGTAATGGCATCCTGAGGAGAACTTGTTGGAGACTGAAGAAGGTGATACAGTATTGGATTATAAAATCTTTGGAAAAGTTTTCTTCTATGACTCGACCTGAGAGCAGGATATTCATTGCCTGACATTCAAGTGTGATGGACACCATGTGGTCAATAAACCTCTGAAGATTATTCAAGCTAATTGGACTTTTTTGCCTTTTATATTTACCCTGTGTCTAAAAAGGGCCACTCTTACTGTGAGGATGAAACCTGAGTAAACAAATTTTCAAAAAGTTACCTAAAAATGCAGTACAGTAATTGAACCTCTTAAAATACAGGACTTCCAGAGAAAAAACAGAATCAGAGCACCCCCTAATGGTAAAATGAGACAGGAATCAGCTAAAATCAGGAAGAGCTGGCGTTACAGGTAAAGATCCAGGGAGTCCAGTGGTCTCAAGCTCATCCCATTGTGCTCAATTAATACTTCTTTGGGATTCTGATGAAGGATCTCATGAAAAATCACTGACAACAAATTACATGTTTCCCAAGGCAAATGTAGGTCATGTTCTCCACATATATGCATTATATAAATGCCACTTAATGTAGGCCATTGAAGAAAGATCAGTTTACCAAGTAATCTTGATTGCTGATCTGGTCCATCATAAATACTGACATAATCCCACTCACAGTTCCAAGATTCTTCTGTTGTAAAGTCTTTAATCACTGCCTTCATTTTATTTCCTGATGCGGAATAAAAAATCCAAGTGCAGTTCAGCATGTTGGGATAAATGTGAGGATAATTGGGAGATGTGATCTCAGTAGAACTAACTGAGATCAAATCCAATACTGGACATCCTGAGGCAAAATAAATAAATAAATAAAATATTTAACACAATAATCAAAGAGTAGAGTTATTTTCTGAATCTAGTTGTAATGACAACCAGGTCATTACAACCTAAACTGCAGCGTACTTTAATTTCTGTCACTCCTCCTTCATACCCACAGTTCCAAATGACTTTTGTTTTGAAAAACTGACTTCTCCAGAAGCAGGCAGACTGAACTCATTTGACTTCAGTTCACAAACTGTGAACCACTAAACCACCCACCATCTACAGTTCAGTGTAGTTTTGTTGCTTATATTTAATACACAATCTTACTTAATGTTCACAATCAGGAGAAATAGATTTTATAATCTTTAGTCCACAGATAAGTAATCTATCACTTTGATATGCAATAGATATGTCCTGAGACTTGTAGGACATCCCCAGATTTGTAACTACCACAGCAATATTTCATTTCCCACACAGTGCAGGAAAAGACAACTTCAACACCACAAAGTGGGAACGGAGAACAAGGGAAGCAGGTTGAGAAGCTGATCTGGGTACTCAGTTAGATTGAATTCCTGAATAAATTATGTGCTCCTAAAGTTCAGCCTCACAGCATGTACAATTCAAGTGCAAACATTTACTAGTTAGGGAAACTCAGGTCGTGTTCAGATAGCTGAAATATAGAAATTAAGATTCACAAGGGCTAAGGGGCTACACCAAAACGAGAACTGAAGAAGTCAGTGACGTTTGGGGCCTACTCCAAACGTTATAGGTATCATCCAACCTAAAATTAATTACATCCAAAAACTGATTTACTTCATCAATAATCTTAACATCTTAGTTTCATTCTGCAATGGTCCAGCCAAGAAAAACAGCAAAAATATATATGTAATCCAAAAGATATAAAATATATGGAAAGAATGGCAATGAATAGACTTCAAACAGCTACAAGGATTCCATAGACAAAACAGATGGGTTTCTCACCTATTAATTGAATAAGGTGCTACCTCCTCACCCTCAGTTCCCTAATGTGCCCCAGGTCTCCACTACCCCCAAAATTTGACATAAGGATCACTTCTCAGCCTTTTGGCTAAGATCAAGTGCAAAATTTGACATAAGGAAATTAATACAAATACACATTTTACTATAAAGTGACTAGAATCAGGCCACAAATACCTGAAAGTGTTTGACAAGTCAAAGTACACTTCTTACTAAATTGTGTTTAGCGGCAGTCATTTTCCACTCTATTTTCACAATATCATATAACCAAAGCAAGCCAGCTGGATTCCTTATCTCCTTTTATGGTCTTACCTTGATCATTAACTTTAATTTTTCCTTTCACGGAATCTAGAATAAGAGAATACTCAGCATCAATGCATCCAACTAAATATTTTATATTCCTTTATTCTTCTGAGTATAAAAGTGATACATGAACCTTGTAAAAAATTTCAAAATACAGAGTCCAAAGAAGATAAAAAATCTCTTGTAGTACCATCCAGTAAGTAACCAATACTCATATTTTAACAAATCTGGCAAAGTCTTTCCTATGGTATATATACAATATTTTAAAAAGTTGTATGCCACTTTACGCCATTAAAACCATTTTCCTCCACTTAATTTATTGTGACTATTTTTCCATACTAAATATTTCACATAAATTTTAATGATTCTATATTTTTGATCCACATAGATGTAACATAATTTGTACCAATGTATTTTAATTTGTAATTTCAAAATATGAAAGATGAGTCAGATCTTTAAAAACTACACACGGGGTATACATTTTGCTGTCATTGAAAAATGTCTACACTAAAGGTTTTCTATGTTTATCTGAACACATAAATTGAATATATGTAATAATGGGCTCCTGAGTTGACACCTACCCATACACTGGTTCTCAGCCAGGAGGATTCCCATTAGTAAACGGATGCATTTCTTACTCATTCACTGGATATGGAGCTACCTCCTTACCCTCTTCTCCCTAAATGGCCCCAGCTGAAATGTCATTTCCTTTACTCAAACAATTGTTGCACACTATTTACTAGGCACGGTTGTAGGTTTTGGAAATAACCACAGTGGGGTATGTTTGGCGGGACTGAGGAACAGCAAGAATGGTGGGTGGCATGCTAGTGCAGAGTGAGCACAGGGGAAAATAATAGGAGAAGAAGTGAAGGAGGTGGTTGAGATCCAAATTATATAGCATCTTGTAGACCACTCTAAGGACTTTGAATGAGCTGGGAAAACATTGGAGGATTATAAGCAGAGGAGTAACATGACAATCTGAATTATTCATTTTAAAATAGTCATTCTAGCTGTTATGAGTAAAACAGACTAAACAAAGACTTGTATCAGGATGCTACGGTAGAACTGCTCAGAACTACTTGCTGGAAAGCTCACAGATTAACCATACACAATATGGGATATGAGAAGATAAGTCAAGAACGACCAATATCCTTACCTCGAACAATTAATTAATAAATGGGACTTGTCATCCGCTGAGATGGGAAATATTGGTGAAGGAAGAAATCTGGAGTCAGGGTAAGAAATTCAGAGTTCAATTTTGGTTACATTAAATTTGAAATGCTTATTAGATATCCAAGTGGAGAGGGAGGTGATTGGTGATACAGTGCTGGAGGTCAAAAATAAAAAAGAATTTGGGACTACCTTTGGGAGTTATTTGTGTACTGATGGTATTGAAATCTAGGAATTGGGTGAGGTCACTAAGGAGTGAGTACAGGTAAAGAAGAAATGAGAGTCCCAGACTGGGTCCAGGGACACCTCTACCTTTAGTGGTAGAGAAAACGAAGAGCAACCAGCCAAGAGATGCTGAAGGAGACCAGTGAGGTAAGACAACAGCCAGAGAGTGGTTTCCTTCAGGCCAAGACAAATAGATTCCAAAAGGAAGGTGAGCTTATCTGGGCCAAATGCTGTTGGGGCTGAGAAGGAACTGTTGGATCTGGACGTGGGGATGTCATTAGTAACTTTGGTAAGTCCAATGCCTGTGGAATGGTAACAAAGAAAGCCCTGTGGGAATGGATTTAAGAAAATAATGAGAGAGCAAAAGAGGAGACAGTAAGTAGAAATAAATTTTATGGCCTTTGTGATAAGAGAGCAAACAAACCTTAAGTTTTCCTACAATTCTATTACCATCCTTTACCAAACTAAACAAGATCCCTCCATTGTATATTATTTTTGCATATCATATTTTTCCTTCAAAACAGTACAGTTCTTTCTTCACTCTATACTGTATGATTATTTGATTACTGACTATCTCCTCCACTAGACTATAAACTCTACTAGGGCAGAGACTGTTACCAGACTAAATTAAATGCTTTTAGTAGAAATGTGTCTCCAATTGTATTCCAATTACATTTTTTAATGAGTATAAATTGATTAATCTCTTATTAAAAGTTTATTTACTTTAGAGAGAAAGAGAGGAGGTGGAGGGGCAGAGAGAGAATGGAGACAGAGAGTCCCAAGCAGGCTCCACACTGAGTGTGGAACCCCACTCAGGGCTCAGTCTCATGAACTGTGAGATCATGACCTGAGCCAAAATCAAGAGTCAGATGCTTAACTGACTCAGCCACCCAGGTGCGCCTAAATTGATTAATCTTAAGGATGGAAGCAATTCTAATAACTTCCAAGTTGCAAATGTTTTCTCCATGATACCCAATTTCTATGATTTGCAATAGTTCTAGATTAATAGTTCTGATTTTTCATAATGTTATCGGTGTCTTCACCCAAACCATGGGAATGTAGGCCAAAGCATTTTTTTAAATAATCTGACTGCAACCAGTATAAATGAACTATCCACCAAAAAAATGAAAAACAACAAATTGCTCTTGATATTAGCACATTAAGGAAATTAATTTCAAAAGAGAAAAACTTTCTGAAACTTTAATGCTAAGGAAAAAGTTTCCTACTATATTTTTATAATCACCTAAATATCCAGAAAAATAGACAAAATTCTTAGGTGCTATAAGAAAAAAATGATAAATCTGATTGATATTATACTTTATAAAGGTTTAGCTGGAGGCCTCCACAAATTGCAGAAGTCATACTTTAAACACTGTCTTTTCTTCTCCCCTAAAGCTGACTAATAGAGAATTCAATCTGTTTATTTAATGACAGATTTTTCCTAATAAAGCACAAAACAAAAATATATTCATAAACATATATAAAAGCAATAGACTTACCAGGAATATGAAAAGAATATCTCAAAGAAAATTCTTCCAACGCCAAACTGACATTGTATGTGAAAATCAACATCATTAGAGGACCACGAGATTTTAATGAAGGTGAATTTCCTGCACATAATTTTCCTGGCCCAAAATAAAGAAAAAAACAAAGAATCATACAAAAACTTACTATTCATCAAAGCAAAGGTTATTGAACAAAGTAGGAGAAAAACAATCCTGTTTTTGAAATTACAAATTTATACCGTATGCACTCCCAAGAATATAAAAATGAGAAAATTAAGCAGAATAAAACCCAGTTAGAATAGAAAGAAAGATGTTCCAGATTCCTGGAATCTAAGCAGTTCTAAGGAAGGGGTCCTAAACCAAACAAAACACAGGACTCAGTTCTTACAATGTCTGGAAATAACCTAGATAGATCTCTCTTTTTTTTTTTTTAAGTTTGTGGGGGTTTTTTTTGTTTGTTTGTTTTTTAATTTTTAAGTAATCTCTACACCTGATGTGAGGCTCGAACTCACAACCCCGTGATCAAGAGTTGCATGCTCCATTGACTGAGCCAGCCAGGTGCCACTAGGTAGATCTCTTTAAAGTGATGTATTATAGGGGCGCCTGGGTGGCGCAGTCGGTTAAGCGTCTGACTTCAGCCAGGTCACGATCTCGCAGTCCGTGAGTTTGAGCCCCGCGTCGGGCTCTGGGCTGATGGCTCGGAGCCTGGAGCCTGCTTCTGATTCTGTGTCTCCCTCTCTCTCTGCCCCTCCCCCGTTCATGCTCTGTCTCTCTCTGTCTTAAAAATAAATAAACGTTGGAAAAAAAAATTAAAAAAAAAAAGTGATGTATTATAAAAGAAGATGATGTGGTCTAGCTAAGTCCTCAGGGAACTATATATCTATATCTAGGGAACTATATCTATAGCATAGCTAAATGAGTAAGAGGCAAGATGTAGCAATTAGCATGCTTCCCATGACAAACCATTTCTAACTTTAAGTGATCATATGTAGTATTTTCTGAAACATTCTAACAAAGGTAGTTTGCTCTAAACACTCAATAGTATCAAAGTTTCAAGTCAACAATTCTAAGAATTAAGCTTTTCACTATTACAGAGAAACTCTGCCCTTTTTAGTAAGCAGATGGCCATAGAATCAACTTCATTGTGTCAAGAAACAAAGAGATTTACTTCAGATTGCATAGTAACTGATATGAGAATATTCACTAACCTTTCTTATCTGTGAAAAGAGGCTAATGGTTAATCAGGGCTTTATGCTCTCAAGATCATGTGGATCCATAGTTTGTCATTTCTTGTAAAATGAGCAGAATAAAAATCAAAGCTTTGGAGATTCTGGTTTTAACTTGAAATTTAATCACAGCTGAGTGATCCAAAGATATTGGAGCCTATACATTTATTTTTACAGATTTGAAAAATTTTAATACTGATTTGTTAACATTCCCTACGTTATTTACCTTAAACTTTTTGCAGAGCTGTTGAAAATCTCAAGTTTGTTGTTTTAAATTTTGTTCCTATTGGGGTAGAGGTTTTTAATTTTATAGGAATTTATTGACAATTTCCTGTTTCTTCCATTGCTTTTATATGAGAAGGTCCTTCTCCATCAATAAATATTTACCCATTTTTTCTACTTTGTATGGCTTAAGAAAAATGCTTAACTCTTTTCAATCAGCTCTTGTACAAAATTATGAAAAATATAATTTATATTTTCCTCTCTGATTTGTAAAGCCAAATTTCTTATATGTTCCCTTTTGGTCTATTTATTTCTACTCATGTGTGTTTCTGTGTGTATGTACTAGTCTGTTTTAATTATCATTGTTTTAAAGTATGTTTTAATATCTGATAATGTGCCTCATCACAAAAAAAAAAAATCAAAACCTTTGGGGACTCTGGTTTTAACTTGAAATTTAATCAAGACAGTCTCTCAAAACATTTTCAGATAGTCCTATTTATTGTACAGATATATAGTTATTATCAGTTTCTTCCTCACTCTCTGAAAAAAAAAATTCCTATGGGATTTTTCTGGGAAATATACTATATTTATATATTAATTTAGTGTGAGTTAATGTTAATTCTGTCTTCCAGGTTTAGAACATGGTACATTTCTCCATTCCTATCTGTATGTTTGTGTGTATGTGTGTAAAGTTTTATATTTGCACAATAAATCTCACAGTTAATTTTAGGGTTATGTCAAAAAAGAAATCAACAAGCCCAAAATGGAGTCATTTATGTGAGGCCATGTCACTAAACTGGGGCTTAATACCTAACCCAATTGCAGTTCAACCTCCCCCAGAAAATGCAGTCTTAACCAGTCAGTCGGGAATATTCTGGTTAGCACCAATGAAGTAATGTGTCATATGGGCCCTCTCCATTCCCCAAAGGAAGAGGAAGTAATCTGTATAAGAGTCTCTTTTCTTTTGCTAACTGTCCTGCTCTTTTTTTTGTCTATAAAGCCCTTCCATTTTGTATAGCTCCTCAGAGTATCTCTCTACTTACCAGATGGAATGCTGCCCAAGGCAGGAGTCCCTTAATAAAGACAATTAAGTCTTCACATTTATTCGGTTGAATTTTCTTTAACAGATATTCTTATAGTTTTTTGTTGCTAATTATAATGATTTTTCCATTCTATCTTCTATTAATTTTACTGGTATGGTTTTAAGGGTATAATCGCTGTATGTTTAATTTATATCTATTTTTCCTTATGTGACATAGTTCTACATAATACATTTTTCAATATTAAACTATCCTTGCATTCTTAAGATAAATCATATTTGGCTATGTTTAATAGTGAGTAACCTACTGACCTTAAGCACTGAGTTAACCCCCAGAACCTGTATATTTATTTTGCAAAAATTGAAATTTTAGGAAGTAGGAAATAGTACATATATTTTATGAACTTATTCTAAGATAAACAGGTATATAGTTCCATTAACATTCTGAATTATAACTGACATAGCTAATATACTCTTCCCTCTTTTATTTCTTTGTTCTTCCAAACTTTGTGTACTCTGACAATGCATTCAAGGAGAGGCATTAGTGAAACATTAGTCTAATCTTTTCTTCTAAGCAACACAATTTTAAGAGTAAGAATGAAAACGTATGTTTATAATTCAAAGACAGCAGAAGCCTGCTCTCTTTTATACTGATTAACATGCATTCTTCCATTTAATTCCCAAAACAATCTCATTGGCAGTACAAGTAAAACATCTTATAAGGCAGGAAAGAAAGAAGTGTAGATAATTTCCAAGGATCCAGGGCACAGATTCTGCATACTCCCCATAATAAGCTGTGGCCTTGTTGGTGCTAAATGGGCTCAGGAACCAGGAACTATCAGTGTTTACTAACATTTCCTCAAGTAGAAATACAAAGATTTTGAATGCACCTACTTCTGGGATGGTAACATAAGTTCAAAGAAGAAAAGGACAGTGTATTAGCAATTGGCTGTTTTATCAATTCTGGCAAGATCCTACCTAGGGAGAGAGGAACACTGGCATCTGGGCCTTTCTTAGGGAGTCAAAGGCCAGCAACATGCCACACCTCTTCCTGTCGGCAGTCAGCTGGTTTCATCAGGCATAGGTATGCCTAAGTAAATCAGTGGTAATGACAGTGGGGGGTATAGCACACATGTATGTGTGTGGTGGTAGTGACACTGGGGGGTAAATTGTAAATTACCTGAAGAGCCAAGGCAGTTATTATTATTCTCTTGTCAGAATTCAAGAAACAGAGTCTGAGAAAGCTTTGGGAACGCCCCCCAAATCATTTACTATGAGGTAGAAGTGAGACCTGGATACAGCGCTATCACATTTCCATCTGGACTGCTACATCACATCACATAGGGGAAGGCTGGTCAGCCAATTGAAGTCCCATTTTATTCCCCTTGTCTCTAGTCATCTCTCAGCTGGGTGTGGCTATGTGACAAATCTGGCCAGAGAGGCTTAAATCTGCCACAGGGTTCTTGGAAATGTGTTTGTTTTCTCAATGGTGACACTCCTTCTCTGTGTCCCTTCCTTTTTTCTCTATGTAATGGTGAGAACTGAAATAGCCATTATGGGACCATTAGGGAATGGCCAAGAGAACTGCCCTAACCTTAGTCTTGACAGAGTTGCACGGCTGAATTAGCAGTACATCTACAAAACTCTGGATATGTCTTTCAGAAAAATGAATTTAAGTCACTGTAATGAGGTTTCCAGCTACTCTCTAATTGATAAACCCACTTAATGCCTTTTCTGGTGGAAATTAGTTTGCCTGATTAATATTACAGTTTTAATTTTCTTGTGTTTCAATTGCCTAAAACTCCTTTATCTATCCATCCCTTATTTTCAGTACTTCTGGAAAAATTTAATCTAGGTATGACCCAGGTAAGCAGCATATAGTTGGGTTTTGTTTTTAACTCCATCTGAGCATTAGCTTAATCTCAATTACAAATCTAAAAAATACTAAGGCTATTTCAATACTACATAATTAACATCATCTGTAAGTCACACTGAATACAAAACAATATGAGAATATTTCATAAAAAAATCAAGAACACAGTTCTTCATGGGACATTAGTTACCTATTAATTTTTTGCCTGATCCAAATCCTTCATAAACCCATATATGACCCTGACAGGCCAAGGGTGTCGACTTCATCTGGAAGTTGATAATATCAAGGCGAATGATGTGATCTAAAGGGGCTAATAACTTCCAGTGGCAACTGTGGCACAGATAAAAGAAAGTCAGGAATGGTTTCCAAATGAAACATACTGTTATTTACTTTGATAAAATAAAGTCAGCAATGATTTCCAAATGGCACATACTGTTATTTACTTTGTTCAGAATTTTATGTATCATTGTTACTGACTCAATCTTTGTGCATGGGTGAAAGAAAGATTTTTACTGTAAACTGTAACAATTAAAAAATATTTCTAATATCTAATTTATCAAAAGCGTTAAGTTCACCCATCATGGCAAATGGTTGGTCAATCACATGTACTCCTCTAAATTTTAATTGGCAATCTGTGAGTTAAGGATCTACTTTTGCCTGAATTTGCCCCAAACTCCCCTAAATCACATAAATTTACTTAGGATTGATATTATACCAATCTTCACCCCTCACATCACACTTTAAATTTATTCTCTTGTTTAATTCAAGGAAAGTTCTCTATTTTGGCAATTTAAGAATCATTTATTGAGTACCTAATATGTTCTAGAAGATTTTATGTACATTATTTCAATCTCCAAAACTCTTTGACAGAGATGTGACTTTCCACTTTACCTAATAAATGATCCCTTCTTTTGAGAAAGTGCACAATTTATCAACAGGGATAATCTTACACTCAGTTTTTGTATAGGGATAATCTTATGTTCAGTTTTTATATGCTGAAGGCCTTAGAGCAGGGATTACTTCAAAGGCTATTCTTCAAGGTGAGGAGGTGGAAAATATGATTAAGCAAGTGTTGCAGTTTGTCAAGTGGTCATTCCTTCAACATAATAAGCATCCCTTCCTCACCTCATAGTGGTTCTGTGAGAGTATCTTGGGATCTGTATGATTCCTCCTGGTTCAGTCAGAATAACATCCTCATAAGTGGCCACATGTTCTCGGTTTGAACTTTGGAGAAGTTTGGGAGTTTTACGGCCTTTTGGACCTAAATATTTTTTAAAAGGCCATGAAAATAAAATTAATTTTTGAGAGGCTTATTATATGCCATTTCAGATCAGTCACTTTTTCTCTCAGTTTTAGAAAAAAGTTAACAGGAAGTGGTTAGCCTCACTGAAAAGTCTCCATCAGAGAGCAGCACTTTTCTTGAAATTATCCTTGGGGTAGACTTAAGTCAATGAAAGATAACGTGGAAAAACTATAAATAATGCTAGCTCTCTGCACAGTTCCAACTAAAAGCAACATTATTTTTCTTTAATGTTTATTTACTTATTTACTGAGAGAGAGAGAGAGAGAGAGAGAGAGAGCGCGCGTGCAAGTGAGCATGAGCGGGGGAGGGGCAGAGAGAGAGCAGACACAGGATCTGAAGCAGGCTCCAGGCTCTAAGCTGTCAGCACACTGTCCAACGCAGGGCTCAAACTCATGAACTGTGAGATCATGCCCTGAGCTGAAGTCGGATGCTCAACCTACTGAGCCACCCAGGCACCCCAAAAGCAACATTCTTAATAAAGTTTTTTAGGAAAACTCTTTCACATGATATGTACACTCTTCTTTATTCCTTATTGAACTTTTTCCCCAAATCTACCTCTGCAATACTTTTTGGTGCCAATGAGAAAAGGCGCAATACTTTTTGGTGCCAATAGCTTTCAGTCACCTATAGTTATCAAGAGTCAAAAAGCTTTATTAATTACTTGTTCTAAAATGCAATCTAATAACTCTGAATTGCATAGCATTTACATTTATATTGCTAGCACTTCATGTTTGTGTAGTTTACCTTAGAAACTCATTCTGACCTTTTATTATATTACTATAAAGAAAACTGATACAGAGATAATAAATTATCCATAGATAATCAACCAACTAAGAGTTAGAACCCTAACCTTCTGATCCACAGAAAAGGCCCTCTGTGGCATAAAATCACATCACAGTAAAAAATGTCGTCTTGAAATGAACATATCTTAGCCACATCCAGAAATCATAATTCTGGATGATTTACAAGTCAATGAAGTTATCCCCTGAGCAGTTTCTCTTTTGAATCTGCACCAATCTCAGATGACTTAAAGAGATTTTTCTTTCAAACACAAACTCCCCACAGAAACACCATCTCTTATGAAACAATATATGCTTTGAAATATTCCTAAAAAGAAAAACACTGATTTTTAACTTTTTAAGTTTATAAAATGACCAAGCCTACCTTGGACTCTAAAGACAATATAACTTATGCCCAAAGCACCTTGCACAAGGGAACGAAATGTCACCCTCACCAGTGGTCCAGAGCTCATGAAAATCATCGGGTAAAGCCCTCTTCCACATAATTCACCTAGTTAAAAAAAAATCAAATCTGGTAAAACACAAGAAATAAAATTTTTAGCAGTTTCTCTATTTTAAGAGAAATAGAGGATTTATTCATGAAATATTTGACATGTAACATTGTGTAAATTTAGAGTGTACAACATGCTGATTTGATACATTTATATATTGTAATATGTCTGCAATTATAGTGATAGTCTCTATCACCTCTCATAATTACCATTTCTTTTTTGTAGTGAAAATAATTAAGATCTAGTCCCTCAGCAAGTTTGATGATTATACTACAAATATTGACTATATTCACTATACTATGCATTGGATCCCCAGGACTTATCTACTAGTTATCAATGAATTAGGAATTTATTCCACTCAACAAAATGAGCAAACAGGGCTCCAGAACTCAAGTGACTCATCCAGAGTCAGACTGGTATGGTGGGGAGTCAGGATCTAAACCCAGGACCATCAATCCAGTATCCAACATAGTCTGCTAGGTCATACTGCTCCCTTAAAGGACAGTAGGGAGTAAATTGCTTCATCTTTAAAATGACACTGATATGCCATGTTTCTTCTAGCAAAGTAATCTGCTTATAAAAATATCTCACTATCAGAGATCCATGATGGAAAACTTTCTACCTGAAAATGTATTCTTTCTCTATAGTTAATCTTCTTTTGATGGCTTTAATTTGAGAACCTGAGTCTAAGATGTAAGGGAAAATTATAATTCCAGAACAATTCAGAGGGCTGATTAAGGAAGGTGTGGGGACATGTGGGTGGCTCAGTTGGTGAAGCATCCAACTTCAGCTCAGGTCATGATCTCATGGTTCGTGAGTTCGAGCCTGGCATTGGGCTCTTTGCAGTCAGCACATGGAGCCTGCTTCAGAGCCTGTTTTCTCTCTCTCTGCCCCTGCCCCTCTTGCTCTCTCTCTGTCTCTGTCTCTCTCTGTCTCTGTCTCTGTAACAAAAAAATAAACATTTTAAAACGGTGTGAAAAGAAACTGGGTTTCTCAGGATCAAACTCATCTATATTAAGAATAGGTCACTATCATTCTATCATGCTTGTTTAAAAGTCAGACAGACATTTTCTGGGTACACTACAGACAACTGTATGGTACCAATGTCCCAGATTCTTCTCTTTCTTTCCATTTCATATTCCCCCTAGCTTGTCTACTTAATACATATTTTATTTTATTATTATGTGTCTACTCCCCATTAGAATATAAGTTTGAAAAGGGCAGGGATTTTTGTTTTGTTTTTCTTTTTGTCCATATTTCTCACTACTGAACCTCACTACCAAGAAAAGTTGGTCTCTGGTCCTTGCTAGACTCTCTTCACAAGTATTTGTGGAGCAAGAGAGGAAAGAGATTATATCCGAGAAGAAGCAAAGAACAGAAAACATTAGATGGCATAACAGGTTAGGGTAAACGATGTTGAAATACTATTTGAAGAATGATCAAATACTTATTTGTAGCAAGTGGAGATCAATGCAGCTCTGGAATGAGTGAGTTGCTGGCTCCCACAGGGAAAAAGATAGCATTTTACAGTACAGAAGAATACTATCTGGCTTGAATAAGGGGTAATACCTGCTAGCTATCACCCAAAGAGACAGAACTACTCTACAAATTTCAAACTGACAATTTCATATCAAAGAACTGCTAGGTAGGAAAATTATAGGGTTTCCTCAGTTAATCCACAACAAAGACAAGCATGGTTTTCAATAGGTTATAAAGATAAAGGTAAGTTTTCCCAGAAAATGTTTCTTTTTATATAAGAATCCAGTGTATAAGAGATTGCTACAAGTTGGAGACAAAATAACTTTTTCTTAAAGAAAAAGATATAGTATCACTTTATCATATGAGAAAAATACCGATTTCAGGAGGATTAAAGAAGTTTGTAATTAAATTTTTTTTTTCTGAACTCAGAATGAACAATGAATGTTCAAAAATAAAAGCTCTGAGGGGTGTCTGGATGGATTAGTTGGTTAAGTGTCTGACACTTAGCTCAGGTCTTGATCTCAGGGTCATGAGTTCAAGCACCGCATTGGGCTCCACACTAGGCATGGAGATACTTTAAAAAAAAATAGGGGCGCCTGGGTGGCTCAGTCAGTTAAGCATCCCACTCTTGATTTCTGCTCAAGTCATGATCTCACGGTTCGTGAATTGGAGCCCCATGTCCAGCTCAGTGCGGAGTGTGGAGACTGCTTGGGATTCTCTATCTCCCTCATTCTCTGCCCCTCCCCCGCTTGTGCACACACTCTCCCTCTCTCCCAAAATAAATAAATAAACATTTAAAAATAAATAAATAAATAAATAAATAAATAAATAAATAAATAAATAAAAGCTATGTGGTAAATCAAAGATCAAAGGTATATACAGATGGATTTAAACAAATAAACTTTAAAAATTTTTTATGTTTATTTATTTTGAGAGAGAGAGGGAGAGAGAGAGAAGGGGAGGGTCAGAGACAGAGGGAGACACAGAATCCAAAGCAAGCTCCAGGCTCTAAGGTGTCAGCACAGAGCCTGATGCAGGGCTCAAAGTCATGAGCTATGAGATCATGACCTGAGCCAAAGTCAGACGTTCAACTGAGACACCCAAGCGCCCACATACACAAATAAATTTTTAAATGTTTCCATCAACATAGAATAAAAATTAAAGACAAATGGCAATCTTAGGAATAAGTACTTGTAACTTACGACAAAAGGAAAAATGTCTCTATGTATAATAGTGTTCATAAACCAATAAAAAGAATAATCCTCAAAAATAGATGGTAATAAGTAAAAAACGCAAATAACTAACCAACATATGAAAATAAAACTCCATTAATGATAAGAAAATGGTAAAAATGCCTACTAAATTATCACATGAGTTATACATATGCATGGTGAAAGATACTCCCATGTATGGCTAAAGGCAGTGAACACTGATTTAGCCTTTCTGAAGAGCAATTTAGCAGTATACACTTGTGCTGAGTCTGGAGGCATGACACTAATTTAGGATGATACAGAAGGGGACAAAATAGCAAGATCTTTGTTTTCCTGGAGCTTTTATTTTAGCCAGGTAAATAAAGAAGAGGATTTCAGAGATCACGGCTACAAATGAAATAATCGGCATAATAGAACTGTGGAAAATGACTATGGGATGGAGTGAATGGTGCTACTCTAGATGAAAAGTCCTCTTTGAGGAGGTGACATATCATCCATTCCTTCACTCATTCATTCCCTGCCTTCTATCTCACATACTATTCGAGGCACTGGAGATTCTTCAAGTGAGACACAAGTTTTAGTCTTCAGAAAGCCCTCATTCAATAGAGAAAACACAAACCACAAACATGAAAAATAAATCATAGTTAGAAGACAGTAAATGCTAAAGAAGAGTTGAGGAGGGTACTAAGAGGTACTGGGGTAGGAGGTGATGCAATTGACAGCAATTAAGGGAAGACTCATTAAGAAGGTGACATTCTAGTCAAGACTTGAGGGGAGACACAGGATAAGGAGTTCTCTAAACTGCTAGGAGAAGTAGCTGGTCAAGGGCCCTGGGGCGAGAATGGGCGTACTTCATCATGTAAGTTGGGGAGCAGGAGGTAAGGCTATGGTAGGGATTTTGGATTTCATCCTAGCTACAAAGAGACCTTGAGCCTTTTTTTTTTAAGCTTTTTTTTTTTTTTTAAGTTTATTTATTTATTTTGAGCAAGAGAGACAAAGACAGAGAGAGAGAGAGAGAATATCCCAAGCAGGCTCCACACTGACAGTGCAGAGCCTGATGCAGGGCTCAAACTCATAAACCATGAAATCATGACCTGAGCCAAAATCAAAAGTCAGAGGATTAACCTACTGAGCCACCCAGGCACCCCAACCTTGAGCTGTTTTAATCAAGGCAGATGGGGAAGGCAATCTGATCACAGGAGAGAAATGTACAAAGTGGATAGGCCAGTTAATAGCTTTTTCCACACTCTAAATGAGATAGTATTTATAAAGATTCCTTAATAAATGTTTGTGCCCTCTATGTCAATGATTTAATCTAGGAGTCTATCTCAAGAACACAGTCTCACCCTCAGAGCAGTTTTCTTGGCCTCCCCATACTCCTGCATCCAGTGCAGGCATGTGTGAGTACCATACCTACTCACAACAGCATACACTTATTTTCTTCCCAGTCTTCCCCATCAACCAAATTACTTCCAGCACCTTCCCGTCTCCCTCTTGACTAAGAGCCAAAGAGCCTACCACACCTACACAGACAAGAGGTAACAACTTTGTTCTGTTGAGCAAAACAGGTTTGCCTATACATGAAATGCAATGACAGCTGGTGTGTTATTAGCAAATATTTTTAATTCTGCCAGATTAGGGGCATATGGGTGGCTCAGTTGGTTGGGAGTCCAAATCTTGATTCTGGGTCAGGTCATGATCTTACAGTTTGTGGGATCGAGCCCCATGTCGGGCTCTGTGCTGAGCGCGGAGCCTGCTTAAGGTGTGTTCTCGTTCTCTCTCTCTCTCTCTCTCTCTCTCTCTCTCTCATTCTGCTCCTCCTCCCCCTCATGTTCTCTCTCTCAAAATAAATAAATCAACATTAAAAATAAAGAAAGGGCTTTAATATATTTTGCTTTATTTTGACATCTAACACCTACCCCATCTGATTTTTAACCATCTTAACTCTTCCTCTATCATATACATTTCTGGAATTCTTGCATGGTTCTGGTATATTTGAAGAAGTTGAGCTCTTATTTTTTTTCTTGTTAAATGCACACACAGCCACATACTCACACTCAACCCCTAGTATACCTGTTTTGTGAAGTCAAGTTTTGACTTTATAACAATATGAATAATATTAAGTGTGCCTGAAAAAAAAGGCATGCCTATTACAAGTATCATCAACATTTTGGTGGTATTGTTACCCAAGCCAAGCTTGGTGTCTTGATTGTAAGCTGCCTATATAGAAAAGGCTCCAGCACAAAGTTTAAATGCTAGTAAGGATTACCTGACACCCTTCTCTTACTGTGGCTTTCTTCATAAATAGTCATAACTGAATCTGGACATATTGGAGACCCAGGGAGTGACAGATATTCAACCGTCATTTTTGCCATACTGCTAGGTGAAATTCTGAGCACCCAGGAACATTCCAGTTTTCCTCTATAATCCAGTGGATATCTTGGAGTTGAAAAAAAGCCTCTGGGCTCTTCTAGCTCCACTTCAGAATAACAACCTACAATTCAGAGCACACAGACACCAGGGACCAACATAAACAAAGCAAAGTGAGGTTTTATCACAAACAAAAAATGTAGGCTTGCAAGAAGAAAATTAAAACTTTATTACTCTGTTACATGTCCTTGGATAAAAATTATCATCCCATTTAATGTGTTCTATTTTCTTGAAATGAGATTGTAGGAGTAGAATTCAAATCATTACTATTCAAAATTTTTTTTCACTGAATCTTTTAAATGCCTTAGAAGATGCACAATGGATATGCACTCTACTTCTACCAAGTTCTCATTTCTTTTTGAGATGCAACTGAAGGTCTGTTCCTAAAGCTTCACTAATTTCACTGAGCATTAATCTCTTCTTTTTTACATTTTTAAATGTTTATTTGAGAGAGAGACAGATAGAGAATGTGAGCAGGGGAGGGGCAGAGAGAGAGAGGGAGACACTGAATCCGAAGCAGGCTCCAAACGCAGAACCCAACACGGGACTCAAACTCATTAACTGTGAGATCATGACCTGAGATGAAGTTGGCCACTTAACCAACTGAGCTATCCAGGCATCCCCTCACTAGGCATTAATCTTGCTGGGACAAATGATTACATTCATAGAATTTGTGACTGAGATAAAAAAAAAAAAAAGAGGATTAGCTGACTACATTTGAATGTCTCTCACTTCTTCAATTTGCTCTGAAGTCCAAGGGCACCTTTGGATCTCCAGGGATACACTTGGCCCCCTGATGCTGCAATCGGCTGCTGCTTCTTCAGGTTACACCCTTGACTTTTCCTTTTTCCCCTTTGTCTATTCCCTTGACAAAAATCCTCTGAGCAACTACAAACTGAAATACTCTGTATTCAAATAAACACATCTTAATGTATGAATATTAATTAGTACATGCATTATTATATATGCTTTTCCCTAGAGAAATTAACCTAACTGAGGTGATATACATAAATATACTTTTATGAATAGTAGAAATGAAGAATGACAGAAATTCAAGAAGGGAAATGAAATGCTACAAGAATTCAAGATTCTAGTCAATTGCCTAGTCCCCTGTTATTTCTTTGCAAATTCTCCTTTTCATTTATATGGCTACTATGATATAATTTAGATATTTATAGATCTACTCTGATTTTTTTTTTCAATGTTTATTTATTTTTGGGACAGAGAGACAGAGCATGAACGGGGGAGGGGCAGAGAGAGAGGGAGACACAGAATCGGAAGCAGGCTCCAGGCTCTGAGCCATCAGCCCAGAGCCCGACGCGGGGCTCGAACTCACGGACCGCGAGATCGTGACCTGGCTGAAGTCGGACGCTTAACCGACTGCGCCACCCAGGCGCCCCAGATCTACTCTGATTTAAGAGTAACCTAACTGATTTCCTGGTCTCTAATCTTTTCCTCATCATGCCCTCAAATCCAAGATAGTGTATGAAACAAAAGAATTAAGTTCTTTCCTTTCTCAAAGCAATTAAAATTTTACAGCTTGCACTGTCTTTCAGAGTCTGGCCCCAACATGTCTTTCAATCATTTTTCTTGTCCCCATGAATCCTCTATGACAAATATGCCTGGAAAAGGAATCAAATCATATAATGTCATGAATTCCCAATCAGTCACTTCTTTTTATAAATGGGCTAACAACTCCCTCGTGTAAAAAGCAAGTGGTGGGAGTGGGTGATGTTAAAGATAGGATAGTCCAAACATTTGTCTCATAGAATACTCACAGAATTAAAACAAAACAATAACTTGCCATATGTAAAACTTCCAATAACATGCATATGTATTTCTGAATATCTACAAATGGGAAACATCTTTGCTACATTTTAACATATTGTTTTTTTTTTTTTTTAAGATTTTAAGTAATCTCTACATCCATTGTGGGGCTCAAGCTCATAGCACTGAGATCAAGAGTTGTGTGCTCTACCAACTAAGCCGGCCAAGCGCCCCAACAATGTTCACTTTCTAATAGCCTATGTGGAACAGTTCAACAAATACATTGGTTGGTCACTATGGCCACCATTTGTTGACTGTTAAAAGTCGTCATGCCATCTCTGTTCTAAGTGCTTGACATGTGTTCACTTAGGCACTGATTAACACTGTTCGTTTAACTCAAACCATCGAAATCATTAGGTTTTAGGATCTTGGACCTAAGTCTGCTCTCCATCTCAACCCCAATTCCAGATTGACTTTTAATCTACATAGGACTCTGATCCTCGTCTTGTCAGACCGTACCACCCACAGCTGGTTACTCCGCCTTACTCCTAGAAGATTTTAGCAGTCATTTTCTCCACTGCTATTCCTGCCATAAATCTTGCTGAGTTCACTAGCCATACTGATGATGAGTCGAGCACCGAAGCTTCTCAATTTTTCAACTTCTTCCAATGATCTTGTTCTCCACCCAACCTCAGCTATACACCCCAGTGGTCAGCCCCTAGAGACCCAGTCCCCAGCAATAATTCCAAGCCTTCTCTAATCTCGATTTCAAGCACTGCTTTCTCCATCCACAACCTTCTATCTTCTCAGCAACTTCCAGCACTCCTTCCATCTTTTGAGACTTGCAATTCATCTACCCAACCACCTTTTCTTTGTCCCTATTTCATCTCTCACCCTCATTCACTCTTTTCCTAGTATAAATTCCAACAACATATCATTTTAATCCCTTCCTCCTACATGCGTTCAATTCCCTTATACACTTGCATACCCACTTATACACTTGGGAAAATCCGCTCTGAATTGAGTCTACTCTCTACCTGTTCTGCACCTATGTGCTAACCCTCTGTGTCTCTGGAAGAAAACATACAATTGAGCTAACTGGCTAGTTTCCCCTAAATTCATGATTGTTCATCTCAGAAGCTTTTATGTTTCCTAGCAATCCTACTACATTCTCCTAGTCCATGTACTTTGTCACTTTTTTAGAGAACTATTTTCATACTTCCCCTTTTTTCCCCTGAAAACCCCTCAAACCATCTTCCATAACCCTGTTTTGTCTTCTAAGAACATAGAAGCAATTAGAAAGCTGCCAGAAGCTCCTGTCCTGCCACGTGTACCCACACACCAGCATGAGTATTCTGCCTTCCATTCGGCAGCTATGGGTGAACTACACTTTACTCCTGAGGCCAACCTCCCCTGCTGAGCACCAGATCTCATCTCCTTTCTCCTCCTGAAGGTCATCACTCCAGCTATCCCTCCCTCTCTTGTATCCTTTTCAGTCTTCTCCACCTCTTCCTAGTTCTCTACTGGGGTTGACTCCATGTTGGGTGGATGGAGGCAGAGATGGGTGAGAAAGAAGAGACTGTGACCACCTGGAAACCATGGATGATGGTATCATAGAACTTTCAGCTCCCTACAACTCTATTACAGACTCCTAATTCTCCAGCTGCAGTTTGATTTTAACTAAAAATATAAATCCCATTAGCAAACAGACACTGACAACTGTGGGAAAATTAAGAGTGACTGACACTGATGCTGGCTGTGGTTATCTCATATCCAGAGTCTTCACCTAGCAAGATACCTGAAAATCTAAGGACCTTTGTTTATGAAGAAATAAATAGGTCAGAGGTCAGAATACTTCTTTGCATGTCTCCAAAATTCAAGCACTCATTCACAGCCACAAGATCTTTTTTTTAACCTGCAACAGCTGTTATCTGTGGGGTAGAGAAGAAACCCAGACGGTCATAGTAACAACACGCCTCTCATTCAGCTTAAACTACCATCCAGAATGAAAACACAGGGCTTATCCTGTTCCAAAGAAAATTAGTAAACCCAGACATGCAATATTTTTTGCGAAATTCTTACTAGCTGCATAATAGGCTAAGATAAACATCTATTACCTGGTCCAGACTCATTGTCTATTGAAGGTGTGGGTGGTGGCAACTGTTGTCTTGTTAAGGTTTTTCTTTCATTATTTATCCGAAGTGAAGCAGGACCTGTACCTGGAGAGAACATGTTAAAAAGAAATAAATATGAAAGCCTGGAAACAAAATATACCTATGGTAAAATAGCTTCTGTCAAAAGAGAAATGCAAACCTAGGATTAAAGCTGCCTCAGGAAAAGTCACTTTTACTATCACTCTGCCCAAGGAGAATGTATTCACACAGAATTTTAATGTGCATTTTACATGTTTTAGAAACTAAAATAAATGAAATACTACTTTTTGGTTTTTTTTCTTTCATCACACTGATTTCTACCACACTCATCCTTCTCGCAAACCCACTCTAAAGAAAGAGGAAATATTTCCATAATATCTGAAAAATATTTACCTTTGATTTTGGATTGGATCCAGTCCAAGAAGACACTCACCCTGGCAAATACATCTGGTTTCCTTGTTTGGGCACAGCCAGCTCCCCAGCTGACAATACCATAGAGGACAAAGGGACCTTTATCATGTCGACATACTAATGGCCCACCAGAGTCTCCCTGAAACACCAAGAAAATGTGTTCTAGAAAACTGCTTTAATCAGAGTTCCTGCATTCAATTTTGGAACCAGAATAGCCAATAATTTATTGCTAACACATTTCTTTAATTTAAAAATATTAATACTTTGTCAATTTGTATACCTTAGAGTAAACTCAAAATCACAAATGAGAGAGGAGATATTACAACTGATACCACAGAAATACAAAGAATTATAAGACTACTATGAATAGCTATACACCAAGAAATTGGATAACCTGGAACAAGTAGATTAATTCCTACAAACATACAAACTACGAAGACCAAATCATGAGAAATTAGAAAAATCAGAATAGACCAATATGAGCAAGGAGATTGAATCACTAATCAAAAACATTCCAACAGAAGTAAAGCTCAGGACCAGATGACTTCAGTGGTGAATCTACTAAACATTTAAAGAAGAATTAACTTCAAGAGTGCCTGGGTGGCTCAGTTGGTTAAGTGTCTGACTTGGTATTTGGCTCAGGTCATGATCCCATGGTTTCATGAGGTCTGGCCTCATGTCAAGCTCTGTACTGCAGCGCAGAGCCTCCTTGGGATTCTCTCTTACTCTCTGCCCCTCCCATACTCGCACTGTCTCTGTCTCTCTCAAAATAAATAAACTTTTAAAAAAGAAGAACAATTAACTTCAATCTTTCAAACTCTTCCCAAAAACTGAAGAGGAGGGAACACTCTAAAACTCATTTCATGCGGTTAGAATTACCCTGATACCAATCCCAGATAAGGACATTACAAGAGAAGAAAACTAAAGGTCAATATCCCTGATGAACATAAAAGCAAAAATCCTCAATAAAATACTAGCAAACTGAATTCCACAGCATATTAAAAGACTCATACACCATGACCAAATGGGATTTATTCCAGTGATGCAAGGATAGTTCAACATACACAAATCAATGACTATGATACACCACATTGAATGAAAGTTTTAAAATCATATTACTATCCCAATAGTACAGACAATGTATTCGACAAAATGCAACATCCTTTCATGCTAAAAACCCTCAACAAATTAGGTATAGATAGAGCATATCTCAACATAATAAAGGTCATATATAACAAAGCCATAGCTAACCTCACACTTGATAATGAGAGGTTGGAAGCTTTTCCTGTAAGATCAGAAATAAAACAAGGGTGCCTACTCTCACCATTCCTATTCTATATAGTATTGGAAGTCCTAGGTGGGGCATACAGGCAAGAAAAATAAATAAAAGGAAGGAAGGAGTAAATCAGGAAGGAAGAAGTAACATGGTCTTTATTTGCAGATGATATGGCCTAAGGAAATCCTAAAGACTCCATCAAAAAACTGTTAGAACTAAAAACATACAAACAAAGCTGTTAGCACTAATCAATAAATATAGTCAAGTTTCAGGATACAAAGCAAACATACAGAAATTGTTGTGTCACTACACAGTAATAACATATGAAAAAGAAATAAACAGGGGATTAAGGAAGACAATTGTTGTTATGAGCATAGGGTGTTGTAAGTGTTGAATCACTAAATTCTACACTTCAAACCAATACCCCATTGTATGTTAAAAGTAACTAGAATTTAGATTAAAACTTGAAAAAAAAAGAAATAAAACAGTAAAGGAAACAATCCTGCATACAAAAGCATCACAAAATAAAATACTTAGGAATAAATGTAACCAAAAAGGTCAAAGATCTCTACACTGAAGACTGTAAGACTTTGATGAAAGAAACTGATGAAGACACAAATGGAAAACATATTCCCATGTTCACGATTAGAAAAATTAATATTGTGTCCATACTAAACAAAGCCATCTATAGATTCAATACAGTCCATTTCAAAATTTCAATGACATTTTTCACAGAAATAGAAAAAATAATCCTAAAATTCATATGGTCCACCAAAGGCCCTAAATAGCCAAAGCAATCCTAAGAAAGAACAAAGCTGGAGGCATCACACTTCCTGATTTCAAAAATAAGTTACAAATCTATAGTAGTCAGCATACTATAGTACTGGCATAACAACAGACACATAGACAAATGGGATAGACTCATGAGCCCAGAAAAACCCTCACATATCCAGTCAACTAATATTTTCCAAAGGAGCAAAGAATACTCCCCGAGGAAAGGACAATCTCTTCAACAAATGATGTTGGGAAAACTGGACAGCCATAAGCAGAAAAAT
The DNA here is from genome assembly GCF_007474595.2 of Lynx canadensis. Lineage (NCBI taxonomy): Eukaryota > Metazoa > Chordata > Mammalia > Carnivora > Felidae > Lynx > Lynx canadensis. The sequence continues at coordinate 61,917,314 of NC_044309.1, forward strand.
AAGCCTATTGTACACCACTCACAACAAATTAACTTGAAATGGACTAAAGACTGAAACATAAAGCTACAAATCATAGAACCTGTAGAAGAAAACATAGGGTAAAATGTCCTTGATATTGGTCTTGGCAACAATTTTTAATTTTTTGGGGGGGGGGGATAGAAACCAAAAGCACAAGCAGCAAAAGCAAGAATCAATTAAGTGGACCTACATAAAACTAAAATGCTTCTAAACATCAGAAGAGACAATCAACAAAAATGAAAAGGCAACCTATGAGATGGCAAAAAATATTTGCAAACCATGTATCTGATAAAGGGTTAATATCTAAAATATATAAAGAACTCATACAAATTGATAACAAAAACCATGCCAACTAAAAAAAATGGGCAGAGGATCTGAACAGGCATTTTTCCAAAGAAGATGTACAGAGGAACAGTAGGTACATGAAAAGATGCCCAGCATCACAGATCATCAGGGAAATGTAAATCAAAACTACAATGAGATATCACCTCACACTTGTTAGAATAGCTATCATCAAAAAGATAAGGCAAAAAATGTTGGCCAGGATGTGGAGAAAGAGAACCCTTTTGCACTGTTGGTAGGAATGTAAATTGGTATATTACTATGGAAAATAATATAAACATTACTCAAAAAATTAAACATTAACTACCATATGATCCACTTCTGGGTATATATCCAAAGGAAAGAAAAACAGGTTATCAAAGAGGTATCTGCACTCCCACATTTATTGCAGTTTTATTCACTAGCCAAGATATGAAAACAACCTATTTTTCTATCAAAGGATGAATGGCTAAAAAATATATAATATATATATAATATATTTTATATATATATATATATATATACACATACATATATATATTTAATGGAATATTATTCATCCATGAGAACAAAAGAAATCCTTTCATTTGTGACAACATGTATGGTCTTTGAGGACATTATGCTAAGTGAAAAGTCAGACAGCAAAAGACAAATACTGTAGGATATCACTTACATGTATAAAAGCTAAACTTAGGGGCGCCTGGGTGGCGCAGTCGGTTAAGCGTCCGACTTCAGCCAGGTCACGATCTCGCGCTCAGCGAGTTCGAGCCCCGCGTCGGGCTCTGGGCTGATGGCTCAGAGCCTGGAGCCTGTTTCCGATTCTGTGTCTCCCTCTCTCTCTGCCCCTCCCCCGTTCATGCTCTGTCTCTCTCTGTCCCAAAAATAAATAAACGTTGAAAAAAAAAAATTTAAAAAAAGCTAAACTTAAAGAAACCAAGAGTAGAATGAATAGTTACCAAGGGTAGGGGAGTAAGGAAAATTGGGAGATCTTGGTCAAAGGGTACAAACTTCCAGTGATAAGATGAACAATTCCAAGGATTGTTCATGTACAACATAGTGACTATGGTTAACAATACTATATATTTCAAAGTTGCTAACAAAGTAGATCTTAAGTGTTCTCACAAGAAAGAAATAGTAATTACATGAAGTAATGGAGGTTTTGACTAACTCTACTGCGGTAAGCATTTCACAATACACAACTGCTTCAAATCATCATGTTACACATCTGAACTTATACAATGCTATATGTCAATTATAGCTCAAAAAAGCTGTAAAAAAAAGCCTTAAAACAGATTTTCTTCTTAAGAAAGTCTAATTTTCGGGGCGCCTGGGTGGCGCAGTCGGTTAAACGTCCGACTTCAGCCAGGTCACGATCTCGCGGTCCGGGAGTTCGAGCCCCGCGTCGGGCTCTGGGCTGATGGCTCAGAGCCTGGAGCCTGTTTCCGATTCTGTGTCTCCCTCTCTCTCTCTGCCCCTCCCCCGTTCATGCTCTGTCTCTCTCTGTCCCAAAAATAGATAAAAGTTGGAAAAAAAAATTAAAAAAAAAAAAAAAGAAAGTCTAATTTTCAATCAGCCCCTCTTTTTTAAAAAATTTATTTATTTTGAGAGAGAGAGAGAGAGAGAGAATGCACAAATAGGGGAGGGGGAGAGAGCGAGCACTGTCAGTGAAGAGCCTGATGAGGTTCTCAAACTCACGAACCATTAGATCAAGACCTGAGTGGAGGTTGGCCACTTAATTGACTGAGACACCCAGGCGCCCCTCTTTTTTTTTTTTTTTTTGACACAAGTGTACTTAGAATCAAACTAAATCCTTTGTCTCCTCATAAAATAAACTGAGTTGATGATATATTTGATATAGCAGTTTATTTTCTATGAAGAATCTCACAGAAGAAATCCTAAAGTGGGAATAGGGAGATAGATTCCCTAGCCTATAATATAGAGCAATGAACATTTTCTCTGGGTCTAATTTTTTTCCTTATGAAACAAGGTTATATATACTGACGACCCCTTCGAGTTTGAAATGGTGTGATGTGTCAAGTCAGGTTTTTTCCTTAAATAACTTATTCATGCAGTACCAATACATACGAAATACACAATTTTTCAGGCAATTACAAACATTCCAGAGCCTGTCTAATTTATCTTTTATTTCCCATACCTATCACAGGGCCTAGCATACAGTAAATATTCAATCAGCAAATGGTATCTATTTATTTGAAAAAAATATTCAGTGCCTATTGTGAACTAGGCATTTGGAGCAAGAGAGAGTATCAACAAATTAGATGGTGATAACAGCTATAAAGAAAATATTTAGAATATGGGGCGCCTGGGTGGCGCAGTCGGTTAAGCGTCCGACTTCAGCCAGGTCACGATCTCGCGGTCCGTGAGTTCGAGCCCCGCGTCAGGCTCTGGGCTGATGGCTCAGAGCCTGGAGCCTGTTTCTGATTCTGTGTCTCCCTCTCTCTCTGCCCCTCCCCCGTTCATGCTCTGTCTCTCTCTGTCCCAAAAATAAATAAACGTTGAAAAAAAAAAATTTAAAAAAAAAAAAAAAAAGAAAATATTTAGAATAGTAGAGAATAAAGGCAGGTATTTGTGCATGCTTACATGCACGTGTACGTGCATGTAGTTTCAATAACATCTGAGTGGATACATGAAAGATGAGAAGAAGCTGGGTTTTCAAAAACCAGGAAGAATAGCATTTTATGCAGAATTGATATCTGGGCTAAGGCCCCAAGTTAGGCAAGTTGTGTGGTCAGAAAGTAATCAGTGTGGCTGAAATATGTCAGCAAGAGAAGTATGAAATAGATTGGAAAATCAGCAGGAACAGGACATACACCACTCTGTGAGGACAGAGATGACTTTGAGGTCAAAGAATTTGAAATTTTAAAAACTATCTAAGATGTGTTGTGAGCGGAGAAGCACAGGATTCTACACTGGGTCGCCAAAACTCCGTGCCTCTGCAGTCCAACATTCTAGCTCACCTTCCTGGATGAGAAATCACATTAGTAAGTCCATTACCTCTGAGCATACACAGGAGGATAAAAATCAACTACCTGATAGAAATGCTTGAGTCCATATCATCAACGTTTCTGCAATCATCTTGTTAGTAATTTAGTGTTCTTAACTAGTCCCACTTATTAGCCAGAATCTCAACTCCTCTATTTTCCTCCCCTTGTATTGGCAGCAAATTCAGTCATGATGCAAAGTGACAGTTTGATGTAGCTGAAATACATGCCCACCGAGGCCACAATATTTGGGTCACCTCTGACATGGACCTAATTCCCTCCCTAGTTCTCCTTTGCTCTCTTGATACAAAATAAGGTGTTCCCTTAATGTCAGATACTGTCAAACATGACAGAGACAAAGAAACCATTTGTGATTTCCTTGATTCGAAGCACAGACGAAAACCATCCCTCAAAAGGGGAAGAATAAATACATTCATTCAGAGTACTTTTCTATTTGATTTTTATAACATGGCATTTCTGTCCTCTGGCAGACATTGTGAGTGCCCTTCCCATATTTCTCAAGTTTTCCAGTCGCCATCTCGGCCCTGTGCCTGAGGGCTGTTCCTCTCCTCCACTGCATCCAAGAGACAGGCCAGAAGTGTGTAAAGTCCTGAGGAATTAACAGACTCCTCCCCCAGCAGCCCTGGAGCTATGACTCTGAGCAAGTCCGGCTCCCTCACCCCTCAGATGGGACCACACGTGCTGTATTTTGCATTGCTGCAGGATCAAGCTCAGTCCCCTTACTGTGGGAGCCGACTTAATAGCACATCTTCCATTTCCTGCCTTCCCTTCCCTATACTGCCCTCCAGACTTTCTGACCAGGGATAGCTGCACTTCCTAAACAGACCATTGTACCTGAATCCTTGTCTCAGGGTCTGCTTCTGGGGAATGCAAATTAAAACACTAAAAAAAAAAATTTTTAGAAAACAGAATCTAAGTAGCACTTGCCACCACAAAAGTGTTTAACTACCATCTGTTGATAGTGTTAAGAGGGAACTTTCTTCCTTTTCACCTCACATTTTCACATGGAAAGACTTCCATCTAGATTAACACCCAGTTTTCTCCCATTGGTTCATGTTTCTTGATTAAGGGGAAAGACTATCAAAAAGCAGCACAGACTAGAGACATATCCTCTCTTCCCTCTGCACTCTAGACCAGTATGAAATGACAGACCTGGAGAAGTACATCTTCCCTGCAGACCCCCAACTTTCCCATCAGTGGGTTGCCTCAAATCCAGACTGAATACTGAAGGTGGGCTACAGACCATTAGAAATCCTTTTTGGTTGTATGTCTAAAGTCACATTCCTCAAGTCGCTTCTTGGATATTAAAGCTGATGTTTTACAGTCCATTTGTCCATATTCTGTCTTCCTTAGCTGATTTGAACTTGCCAATAGCATGCTTGTGCAACTGACATGTTAATATATATCTGCACTGCTTTTGCCTCTAAATATCACTGAAATTAAACTATTGTTTTGTGATTTGTTTTCCACTACGTATGAATAACACTTCTTCAAAGTTTCTCATTTTCTTCACGATTATTTTATTTTAATCTGAAAATTAAGAGTGAGTACATAGGAGATATTAATATTAATTCAAAACAGTAAAAAAACAGGGCACCTGGGTGGCTCAGTTGGTTAAGCATCCAACTTTGGCTCAGATCATCATCTCAGGATTCATGAGTTTGAGCTCCACATCAGGCTCTGCGCTGACAGCACTCGAAGCCCGCTTGATCTCCTGTCCCCCTCCTTCTGCCTTTCCCCTGTGCATGCTCTCCCTCTCTCCCTCTCCAAAATAAATAAAAACATTGAAGAAAAAAAAGGTTTAAAAAATAAAATAAATTAAAAAACTAAAAACCTTAACTCATAAGTAGGATACACTGACTTAGAATCCTTCTCTGCTTGTTTCTCTTTTCCCACAGCCTTACATCTCTCTGAGCACATCTTCCTTCTTGCAGGCCAGTTAGCAGTGCTGCTGTCCCCTGTGTTCTCATGGGCTCCTCGGTCCCCACCTGCTTTCTGGCCCTCTCTCCATCTCAGCAAGTGTGGAGTCAGGAACTCCCTCTTCCCATTGTCCTACTGGCGTTCCTGGAAGGGTGTGGTGTGATGCTATCAGGCACAGGCTGTAATGGTTACCTGTGGTTCTGAGCATGTCTCCTAAGGAGAGTCTCCATCAGATGACCCTGAATCTTCCTTTGCAAAATCAGAGTCATCTCACCTGACAGAAATCCTTCCCTTCAGAGGTTGCAAAGCCAGCACAGATCATCCTCTCTGTGATCCCTCCTGGGTGAGAGCGGTAAACGTGTTCACAGACCTCTCTTTCTAACACAAGCACCTGAATCTGCTGCAAGCGCCTTGCGAGGCCGCCACCTGCTTAAGAAACAGATTCAGAAATACAGCTTCTTAATGAAGTAAACAACACATTATGTTAAAAAGACATATTTAATTTCAGACTTCCTTTGCAGTAATGTAATTGCCATCACTCAGTTTGGCCTGAGCTGATGTTAATAAAAAAATGTGTGTCACATAGGGTGTCTTTATTTCCCAAATGTGGCATTTTGGTAAAGGAATACATTATCAAAAGAACAAAACCAGAAGCATTTTTTTCTAGTTTATTTTTGATTTAAAAGTTAGTGTTTCAAACATTGTTACACAAAAATTCAGAAAGAAAAATTCAGCAAGATATGAATTGGTGTTGTATAGGATGTATATGATTATATATTTTAAATGGTATATTTACAGATAAAAATATATTATAAATGTGAGAACATATTTATAAGACTTCCTAATATAAACCAAAATCATATCCCCTTTTCCTCTATTGTCACTGAGACTAATCTCAACTCCAATTTGAAAGGACTAAAAATGGTGGTGCTTGCGTGATTCAATCGGTTAAGCATCCGACTTCAGCTCAGGTCATGATATCACAGTTCGTGGGTTTGAGTCCTGCGTCAGGCTCTGTGCTGACAGCTCAGAGCCTGGAGGCTGCTTTGGATTCTGTCTCTCTCTCTCTCTCTTTTTCTCTGTTCCTCCCCTGCTCATGCTCTGTGTCTGTCTCTCCCTCAAAAATAAACATTAAAAAAATGTTATAAAGGACTAAAATGAAGGCTATAAGGCTAACAATGAACACTACAATACTTCTCATAACTGACCTTCAGGCAGGACTGTATTAACATGTATTCTGCATGACTTATTCTATCACTTTGGATTCATGGCTAATTTTAAAAAAGCTTAGTATTAGCAAGTATCTTATATTTTTACAGTACCTTAATATTACTCCAACCCAATAATACAACATTGTGAGGTGGGTTGTTCACATATATGATCACGTTGACCTCACACATGAAAAAAAACACAAGTTTTGAAAATCTGATCTCACAGCACATGTGGGGCAAAACTAGCACTTAAGCCTAGGTTGGACTCTAAAGCTCGTGCTTTTTAATGTATCAATCTAATACATAAATAAATTTAATGATTTTTGAAATCCTCTTTTTAGGGACCATTCCTGCCACTGGTCTTTACCATTTCTTAAAATTAAGAACTCATTTTCTCTCAGATTGAAAGAATGAATTCACCTTTCATAAGACTGTAAGTAAGCGCCTTTCACTTGTCTGGTGGTCACGAAGGTGGTGACGGTTGAAGGTGTCAGAGAATGGGCACATTTATTCAAGGTCTTGGAAGCCAGTCAGTCAAAAAAAAATTTACTGAGCACTTACTCTATGCTAGGTGCATCGGTAGCCCTGGAGGAGAGTGCAGAATTAGGCACCTGCCCCCACGAGGCTTCCATTCTAACGGATGAGATGTGGAGAATGATTACATACACTAACATCAAAGTACAATCGTGTGTGATGAAATGATAAAACTGGGTGGTGCAAATGTGACAGAAGGGCAGTCCTGAGGCAGCAAAGTGATCGGAGGAGGGTGTGCCATTCTGAGCTGCGAGCAGAACGATGAGGAGGCAGCTGGGAGAAGACTGAAGCAAGAGTGTTCCAAGCTTCAGAAAGCAGAACAAGTCTTGTGTTGAAGAGGAAGAAAGAAGGCCACAATGCCTGAAGCGGACACAGGGAGGAAAGGAAGTTGGAGAGGTAAGTGGAGGCCAAATCACAGAGTTTTCCAAGTCAGGCTAGCAGTTCAGACTTTATTCTAAATGTAAAAAAAAAAAAATAAATAAGAAAAGAAAAAAGAAAAAGCACCAAAAAGTATCAGCTGAACCACGCTGATTTTATTTTATTTTATTTTTTTTGCTTTTTTTTTCAATATATGAAATTTATTGTCAGATTGGTTTCCATACAACACCCAGGATTCATCCCAAAAGGTGCCCTCCTCAATACCCATCACCCACCCTCCCCTCCCTCCCACCCCCCATCAACCCTCAGTTTGTTCTCAGTTTTGAAGAGTCTCTTATGCTTTGGCTCTCTCCTACTCTAACCTCTTTTTTTTTTTTCCCTTCCCCTCCTCCATGGGTTTCTGTTAAATTTCTCAGGATCCGCATAAGAGTGAAACCATATGGTATCTGTCCTTCTCTGTGTGGCTTATTTCACTTAGCATCACACTCTCCAGTTCCATCCACGTTGCTACAAAGGGCCATATTTCATTCTTTCTCATTGCCATGTAGTACTCCATTGTGTATATAAACCACAATTTCTTTATCCATTCATCAGTTGATGGACATTTAGGCTCTTTCCATAATTTGGCTATTGTTGAGAGTGCTGCTATAAACATTGGGGTACAAGTGCCCCTATGCATCAGTACTCCTGTATCCCTTGGGTAAATTCCTAGCAGTGCTACTGCTGGGTCATAGGGTAGGTCTATTTTTAATTTTTTGAGGAACCTCCACACTGCTTTCCAGAGTGGCTGCACCAATTTGCATTCCCACCAACAGTGCAAGAGGAGAACCACGCTGATTTTAAATCCTAGATTTGATAAGTACTAGTTATGGGATCTTAGCAAGTGACTTAAATCTCTTGAGCTATAATATCCTCATTTACAACACGGGGAGGATAAAACCTCCTCATCTGGTGGTTGGGCAGGTTTGAGGAACATGCAGAGTGGCTGCAGGTGGCACAGTAAAGCTATGCTCACAGACAAGCAGATCCCAAATAAATGACACACAAACACAAGGAAAATGTACAAGGAAACCATTTTCTACAGTGGAAAGAGGCAAAACGCAAACATCAACACGTTCAGATCTGCCAGTATTTTGCTGTGGCTTTAAGAACTCTATGATCTAGACCAGCAGTCAGCAAACCACAGCCAGCAGACCAGTTCTGTGCCAGCCCCATCCCCAGACCTCTTCGTAATGATGTGTACACTTTGAAATGGCTTCTAAAAAGCCCCAGAGTAATATTTCACGACACATGAGTATTATATGAAATTTAAATTTCAGGGGCACCTGGGTGGCTCAGTCGGTTGAGCATCTGACTTCAGCTCAGGTCATGATCTTGCGGTTTGTGGGTTTAAGCCCCGCGTCAGGCTCTGTGCTGACAGCTCAGAGCCTGGAGCCTGCTTTAGATTCTGGGTCTCCCTCTCTCTCTGCCTCTCCCTGCTCACACTCTGTCTCTCTCCTTCAAAAACAAATAAACATTAAAAATTTTTTATTTAAATTTCATAAATAAACTTCTACTGGAACACGACCACATCCATTCTGTTAGATGTGTATGTCTATGGCTGCTTTGCACTACAATGGCAGAGTTGGATAACTGGGACATGGAACGTATGGCTTGCAAAGACGAAGAAACGTATTATTTGGCTCTTTACAGATCTAACGTCCCTATAATAAGTCACCCTGAAGGAAAACTATAAAACAGTTCATTCTCGGGGCGCCTGGGTGGCGCAGTCGGTTAAGCGTCCGACTTCAGCCAGGTCACGATCTCGCGGTCCGTGAGTTCGAGCCCCGCGTCGGGCTCTGGGCTGATGGCTCAGAGCCTGGAGCCTGTTTCCGATTCTGTGTCTCCCTCTCACTCTGCCCCTCCCCCGTTCATGCTCTGCCTCTCTCTGTCCCAAAAATAAATAAACGTTGAAAAAAAAAATTTAAAACAGTTCATTCTCTAATCACCTATGACTAAATAAAACATGGGTTCTCTCTTTCAGAGAGAAGAAAGGCTAAAGCAGGTATTGCTTGACATCATTTCCATGCCAAGTTTTTTAAATTAGCAACTGGCAATAATTTTTATGCAAAAGTAAAATGTTCACCTTCACTAATGCTTCCCCATCCAGTCACAGCACAGATCTCAGAGGAAAAGAGTGGCTCCGTGCTTTCTGGGAGACACGCCGGCCTCACGACGGAGTTGAACGCCAGAGGAGAGCTCAGTTGTATTAGGGCGATGTCAGAGTCAAAGCTCCAGCTATCAAAGTCTTCATGCACCACAACGTGCTTGGCCCTTCTCACCTGTATCAGTGGTGAGCAAGCAAATTACAAGATAAAGTCAATGAGTCAAACTACTTCTTTGCATAATAGTCCAAAATAAACCTTCAATCTCTGTATTGCCATGCATCAGCAATGAAGGTGGCTCTGTACTGAATTGAAAAGGGCAATCTGTGTTTGTAATTTGCAGGAGGCCATGAACTTTCTGAGGACAGTCCCGGAGAAAGCAGGCTATGTGGACCTGTGTACACAGACTTGAATTTACATTTCCTGACCTGCCTCACTTAATTCTCTGATGTAATCGTGAGCTCAGATTATATCTTTATGTTTTTTATTGAAAAAAAATTTTTTGAACGTTTATTTTTGAAGGAGAGAGAGAGCATGAGCAGGGGAGGAGCAGAGGGAAAGGAAGACACAGAATCCAAAGTGGGCTCCAGGCTCTGAGCTGTCAGCACAGAGCCCGACACGGGACTCCAACTCACAAACCGTGAGATCATGACCTGAACTGAAGTTGGAGGCTTAACCAACTGAGCCACCCAGGGGCTCCACAGATCGTATCTTTAAATGTTGATACATCCGGTAACTGTATAGGGACACTAGGAGATGGGTACCTAATTACATATTTTAGCTAAAGGTATTCCTCAGCATGTGATAACACTTAGGATAGAGGCAGAATGACCCTTCAAAACATTTCTCACCTGCTCAGTTGATTCCTTCAGGGTTCTGTCATGGTCCCCAGCAACAATGGTCCAGAAGAGTGGATTATTTTTCCTGGAGAAAGAACAAGAAAAGTTTGACATGAGGAGTCATTTTTTTACCATTTGATCTAACCCCATGGGGCTCTACCAACACGCACTGTGTTTAGCTCAGCCAAATGCCACTATTCCCCTGTCTGGTGCCTTTGTGTGATCTCCTGCCTGGGAAGGTACACCACACCTCCTGATCTACCTGTAGAGTTCTTAGTGATGCATCCCGCCCCTTTATTTTGGCAATAAAATGACCTTGGAGCCCCTACCAAATATCACCAAACACTATTTTTAAGTTGAAAAGTTAAAAAGAAAAACTATAGCTTATTTTCATTTCACAGTGATATTAAGAATACATAATGACATAGCTTCTGGCCTATGTTTTACTGTTAAAAGTAGCCAAACATTATCTTACAGGAATACATCTCAAATTGTTTTCTTTTAGCAAATCACCAGAATTAATGGAACAGAGGTTAAAAAATTTATCAGTTCATAAAACAGGTAAAACTCACCTATGGCACCTATGGGATTATTTTGGGAAGATGATGATTGGAAGAAACATAGGGAGCTGCTGGGTATTGGCAATATTTTGTCTTATGATGTGGGTACTAGTCACATGGGTGCCCACTTTGTGAAAATTCCTCTAACTATAAACTTGACATTTGCACCCTTTTGATATATTTCAAAAGAATGTTTTAAAAAAGTTTAAATCAATATCCATTAATCTGCCACATCAAGATTTTCAGCTGAAGAAATATGTGAGGAAAGAGTCCCTCAATTGTCACAAATATTATCACTTCAGCTTGGAGATTCTTTAATTTTCCAAAATTTACTTTTTTCCTTAGGAAAAGCAAGGTTATTGAAATTATTTTTTCAATATGCTTTATTCAAAGGAAAAGTTTCTTCATATACATGGGCATCTTCTGTCTAGTCTTAACCATGTTCATTTCAATTCCTTGCATGATGAGTCTGACTTATTCATGTGTTTCAATATGACTTATTAAAGGAGCCTACTCAGGTAAAGTGCTTGGCAAATACCTTCCAGATGGTAATGACTCCATAATGGTAGCCATTATCAGTGTTATTATCTGCCATGCACTCTAACTGAAGGATTAAACTTTATTTTCAAAGTCACCCTCTAAATTATTACTTGATAGTAAAGAAACTTATTTTCTAAAGCCACTCTACTTCTTTAAATAGAGGATAGCGTGCACAAAGGAATGAAATTATAAAAATCATGGTATAGTTGATAACGTAGATCACAACTTCTAGTGAAGTTTTATGTGCACAGTCATCAAATTTCCTTTAATTTGGTAGAACACTGTGTAAAAAAAATTGTTATGACAGAACAACATACATGTTATGAGGGAACAGAGTCTGAGTTTTTCCAACAGTAGGATAATAGCTCTAAGTAGCAACTGATAGATTTCTCCATCCTATCTCCCCCCTTGCGCACAATCAAATTTCATTTCTTATATCCTTAGGGTCTTAGCCCCAATCCAACAATAGGACATATGCCACTACTGCTTTGGGAGAAGAAATAATTACTGCTAAATTACAGGAAAAAAAAAGTGGCTGAAACTGAAAAAATTTAGGTCTTTAAGAAAAATTTAGTCTTTAAGACTGAAAGATTCCAATGTAGAATTGCAAAGTGAATTTAGTTCCCTACAGTAAAACTCCCAAATGAGCACAAAGACCAGTGTGAAGTCAGCAAAAGAAAAATACCAGTTTTCCCTAACTGTGGAACATTACCTGGGAACTTCTTACAAACACAAATGTTGAGGCTGCACACCAGACTTATAGATTCAGCAACCCTCCAGGTGATTCTGGTTTATGCTAAAGTTTGAGAACTAATAAACTAATATTAAGAGCAACCAGTGCCAGCGAAGCCATGGGAGGTGGTCCAGCGTTGCTGTTATCCTTAATGTCTTTGGAGTGCTACCCAACACTGTGAAATAGGCTGGCACCTAGTGCCCTTCAGCAAAAATGATGTCTACTTCAGCTCCCACACTTTGCAGATCTCCCCAGCTGGCTTATCCCCCATGGCAAACTTCCCTTATCAATGGATTTGGATATGTGGAAGCCCCCTTCAACAGAGGATGGGGCCCTGGGTGTCTACCAAGTCAATGAAGATGATCCGGGAGAAACAAGTCCATGAAGGAATCCACTGCAGAGTTCCCACAAAGGCAGAGTATGAGTGGAACATACCAATTTTGTTACTCTGGCCTATCAAACACTTCTGGTGTAAAGAGCCATATACTCCAAGGAATAGCTTCAAAAAGACATTTCTCTGGCGAAATAAGTCAGGCAACTATGAAGAGTTAAAGAAAAAATGAGGCACACAGACATTTTCTGTATCATTATAAATATAAGGCACAATGTTTTGTGCAAAAAATAATATATATGGTATATACAAATACTATAAAATAGACCGTGTGCTTAAATATTAGTGGGAAATCGTGGGAATGCAAGCTGGTGCAGCCACTCTGGAAAACAGTATGGAGGTTCCTCAAAAAATTAAAACTATAACTACCCTATGGCCCAGCAATTGCACTACTAGGTATTTATCCAAGGGATACAGGTGTGCTGTTTCGTAGAGACACATGCACCCTCATGTTTATAGCAGCACTATCGACACTTTATAGCAGCACTATCGAAATGTTTATATCAACATGTTTAGGGCAGCACTATCCAAAGTATGGAAAGACCCCAAATGTCCATCGATGGATGAATGGATAAAGAAGAGGTGGTATATAAATACAATGGAGTATTACTCAACAATCAGAAAGAATGAAATCTTGCCATTTGCAACTACATGGATGGAACTGGAGGGTATTATGCTAAGTGAAATTAGAGAAAGACAAATATCATGTGACTTCACTCATATAAGGACTTTAGGAGACAAAACAGATGAACATAAGGGAAGAGAAACAAAAATAATATAAAAACAGGGAGGGGGACAAAGCATAAGAGACTCATAAATATGGAGAACAAACAGAGGGTTACTGGAGGGGGTGTCGGAGTGGGGGATGGGCTAAATGGGTAAGGGGCATTAAGGAATCTACTCCTGAAATCATTGTTGCACTATATGCTAACTAATTTGGATGTAAATTAAAAAAAAAAATAAATCAGATTAAAAAAATAAATATTAGTGGGAAATCAGATAATTAAAACATTGTTAGTATTGATCACTTCTAAAGAGGAGGAATGGATTCATGAAATGGAGAGAGTATTTAGATTTTACTTGATAACTTTCTTTAAGTGCCTTTATCCACAAGCATTACTATTACAAAAATCCTTTCTTTTTTTTTAAGAAATCAAGAAATCACCAATGAAATTGCATACAAATTCCTTTTGTGGTCAACTTTAGTGGTTCACAAACATTTACAGCTGACTGTGTTTATTAATCTCAAATGACTCATTAATTTGAATATCCCCTTTGTGAAGAATGGTCTTGCTATGGTCTGTATCTTGCTGCAAGGTGTCTGGTTAATCACATAAATTCCCAGAACAGACTACACTAGTTGACAAGGGAATCTGCCAAAATGTCGCCTGTGCCTCGAGCTTCAATACTAATATTTGTCTTTTCTAAGACATTAATTGTTACTAATTAATCAGCTACTATTGAGGCTTCTTTTCCATGATACATAAAAATGAATTCTGATAGAATTACTTAAAATGGGCATTTCCAAGGGAAGGAAAGCCTAGAATGAATGGTATTGGACTGAGTTGGAAACATCCACATGAACTCATGTTTAGCTTAATATAGATACAGAAAGATAGCTATATTTACAGAATGGATTAGCAACCATAGCTATATTTCCTAGCTCTGTCAGCTGAGAGGACCTAGTGCAATAACACCCTAGTAGCAACTAGTACACGCACCACTTAGACCTTGATTTCTCATACCATTCTCCAATAAAGTAGACCAGGGCTCACTGGAGAAATGACTGGTTCTAGGACTGAGGAGGGAATACATCAGATAAACCTGGAGCATTTTGTAGTGTCACAAATGGATAGGGGCATGTCAAAAAGATAAGAGGTGACCCTGAAAGAGCTGACACTGGTCAAAGCTGGAAAAATTTGAGCAACAAAATAGATATGTAGTATTTTAATGTTATTTTAAAAAAAAAATTTTTTTTTCAACATTTATTTATTTTTGGGACAGAGAGAGACAGAGCATGAACGGGGGAGGGGCAGAGAGAGAGGGAGACACAGAATCGGAAACAGGCTCCAGGCTCTGAGCCATCAGCCCAGAGCCCGACGCGGGGCTCGAACTCACGGACCGCGAGATCGTGACCTGGCTGAAGTCGGACGCTTAACCGACTGCGCCACCCAGGCGCCCCTGTTATTTTTTTTTAGAGAAAGCATGAGAAGGGGGGGGAGGGGTAGAGAGAGAGGGAAACACAGAATCTGAAGCAGGCTCCAGGCTCCAAGCTTTCAGCATAGAGCCCGATGTGGGGCTCACACTCACAAATGGAGAATCATGACCTGAGCTGAAGTTGGACTCTTAACCAACTGAGCCGTCCAGATGCCCCTGTAGTATTTTCAAATAAATATCCCTGAATCCATACCGATATAAATACATTGTTTAACAAATAAATCAGGAAGAATAGACATATCTCCCATACAGAAAAATTTCAAACAATTTATGTAGACACTTTCCACTCAGGAGGTGAAGCTTAATACCCAATGCCTCAAGTGGCATATGACTTCTGTAGTTTTCCTCTTCCAAAACCATAATCCCAGTAAAACCATGAGGAAATAGCAGATAAATTCAAATTGAGGGACCTTCTACAAAATAACAGATGAGTACTCCCCCAAACTGGGAAGGTCATCAAAAACCAGGAAAGTCTGTGATACTCAGAGCCAAGAGTAGCCTTACGTGACATGCCGACTAAATGTAATGTGGTATCCTGAATGGCAAAGGGAACTGCAACCACAAACACCTTGAGACAGAGGAAATGCAGCATGTTTGAGGAATGGGGCTGGCCCATTATGAGCAAGCAGGGTCAAGTTTGGGTCAGATAGATAGGAAGTGGTTCTTCATCATGGCTGTACATTGGAATCATGAGAGGGTTTTTTTTTTAAGTTTATTTTGAGAGAAAGAGAAAAAGTGCATGAGCAGGGACAGGGGCAGAAAGAGAGAGAGAGAGAGAGAGAGAGAGAGAGAGAGAGAGAGAGAGAGAATCCCAAGCAGGCTATTGCACTGTCAGCACAGGGCCTGATGCAGGGCTTGAACCCATGAACCATGAGATCATGACCTGAGCTGAAATCAAGAGTCAGATGCTCAACCTACTGAGTCACCCATCTGAGGAGTTTAAATAAAAATAAAAAATTAAATAAAAAAAAAAAAAACTACCCATGTCTAGAAGTCACCAACAAGTGACTTTAGTTTGGAAGGAAAATGAATTAATTTCAGTTATACAAAGGCACCTAGCTTATCTGTATACCATTAAGATAAGAGCAATTCACAGTAAAATAGAAACTACAATTCTTTTACATTATCAAAACCAAGAAAAACCAAACAGTGTACTAGTTTTAAGGATTCACAGATGTTAAAATTAAAAAAAAAACCATCAGTATCATAAATACAAAATTTAGCATAGTGTCTTCCTCTTGGCAGGGGTTCTAGGGGGTCTTAAGAAGTGTAAAGAGTCTTCCTAAACTGGGTGGCAAGGACACATATGTACATTTACTATTCTTTAGAACACATATGTGTCATGTGCAGTTTTTCATATCATGGCATAATTCACAATTTAAAAACCCTGAAAATGTTAAGCAAAATTTTAGTTCATTGGTAGTCCAGTGACCAACATGGTAGATTATCCTACTGTGCTCTCCACTATTTGGACCATATTTTAAGGAAAACAACACTAAATCAATCCAAAGGGAGGTGTACCACATGGCAAGGTATCTGGAATTACTGACAAACAACACAATGATGAGCCCTAGCTTAAAGATGAAATTAAGGGGCAATGTGAGAGAGATCTTCAAGTATAGGGAACACTGTTATGTGAAAGAAGAAGCAGACTAAGTTTTTGTTTTCGAGAGCTCCAGTAAATTTAGACCAATAGGTTTCTGCTAAAGAGAAACAGACGTGTGCTCAACATAATAATCAGAGATTGCCATAAATGAGATGAGCAATTTCAAGATTTGATCAACATTTTCCTCACTGACATTGTTTAAGTAGAGGAAACGGCTGTATAGAAAGTCATTGAAAGATTCCTGCTTTAGAATTAGTCTGGATGACTTTATTCGATAATTATACTTCTACCCTAGGCATGGCCATAAATACATGCTAAGTACGTTATTAAAATATCATCAATTTCACTCACGATTGCACACAATGGGCTGCAGTGAGAATCCAGGTTGGGTTGAGGATGGCACCTCCACACTGGTGACTGCCTTGAAACCTCACACCCACCTGCCATGGCCAACAGTGGGGACAGGCTTCCTCCCCCACTACAGTTCTTCTGGAAAGCCACTGGAGACTAAATGGAGGGATGCCACAGATACCTATAGCAGAGAGGATGAAATTAATGACCTACCCAACTGAAGTAAGAAAGAACATACACCTCCTCCAATAGCTGACGGTAGTAATTTCCAAATATCAGATGAGCTTTATAGAGATATCAACTCCCTAACATCCACCTCTGAGGAATCTGATTTTAAAAGCTTGCCTTGGTAACTCTGCTAAGCAATTAGGTTTTTAGTTACTGGCCTACAGAGTAATATTTACTCATTCATTCAATAAATAATTTTAGTGGTTTGTACTGCCAGGCAATGTTCTCGATAGTGATGTTTTAGGTGTCGCTGATCTATCAGTGAATAGAATAGACAAAAGTCTTGGCTGTCATGGAACTTACATTCTACTGGGATGGGTTATTTTTGTTGTTGTTGTTGTTGTTAACAGAGCATATAAAGTTCTTCATACATATCCTTGTTTCTTCTCTCTCTCGTGGCATTTTCTCCTATTGCAGCTCCCTGTACAACTTTCTATTATAGCTCATCTAGGCCATATTGAATACATGCATATAGAACAATGAAAGATCATAATTTTTGACCAGATACTTCAGATTACAAGTAAGTTAAAAGTTGCCAGTGTGTGCTAAAATGAAACAAAACAAAAAACTTTGTTTTCTCCCTTTGCCTCAAAATGCATAATCATATATTAAATATGGATTCTAGGAAGATATTTTAAATATCAAGTTTGCACAGGTGCAAATGAGGACAAAGAATTACTCTCTGCACCCTTTTCTTCTAATCATAAAGCTTATTTCTTCTTCCCTCTATTTATATGTGTATATGCAAACCCAAACAAAATTCTGGAAGTTTCATGGACCTAAATGTAAAACTCATTCTTCTTCATTGTAGAGTTATATAAATGTAAAATGAGGCTTTCCAAAGAAGAAAGATTAAACAGGTAGTAACTACGTGACCATCAACTCACCATATGGAATAAGTTTTGCAGAAGATACAAGATTGGTTTGGGGAGGTGATGTTGATCCAACTTGGTTTGAAGAGTCTACAGAGAAAACATTTTTTTAGTTGAAAATATTTAAAGTCGTCTACACTAGCTGACCCTGCTTGCTTATCCTGGTCAATCATAAAACCACTCTAATGTTGATTTCACTACTGCAATCTTTCCAGTGCTAAATGCCAGATCCCATAGATGTGATTGGTTATATTTTTCTTAAATTTCTAGTGTATCTTGACCCTTTTAAGCATTTCTTCCTTCTTTGGCCTCATTAAATTACTCTCTTGATTTTCTCAAAAAATCTATGACCATCTCTTCTCAATCTCAGTCTTATTTTCAAGATCCTATCCTCCAGCCTGCAAGATACTCCACAAAGTACAGTTCATAACCCTATTACTATTCATTTGCATATATATGACTTCCACATTTCTCAAGTCTCTTTTCTGAATTCTAGATGTAGAATATGCTAGCTATATTCATCTGGATCTCCCACAAGCTCATACAAATCCACTTGTCTCAAATGAAACCAATTGATTTCAAGAGTCAACACGGTCTTATGTTTCCCTGTATCATTTAGTGGCTCTACCATCCACCTAGCCACTCAAGCTAGAGTCCTCAGAATCATGCTGGAATTTTTCTACTTTATATATCACCTTTGCCACAGCATATCTGATCAAGGAATACCCCTAAAATAAATTCTTACAATGATTTATTCACTACTCTCCTTGTAAATTCACTAATCTCTGCCTAATCTTTGTCTCTATCTTCCACATTACTACCAACGTTTGGGTTCTGGCTCCGCCTCTTGGCAGTTATGCATCTTTGGGAAAGCTACTTAACCTCTCTGAACTTTCTTCCTTCATCTGTGAAAAGGAGAGCATTGTATAAACCTTTTAGGTTTGTAAGGAGGAATAAATGTGGTAATGCATGTGAAATGTTTAGTCTATACTTGGTACAGAGCAAGTAATCAACAAATGTTAGCTGGCTATCCTATCACTCTGCTACCTAAAACTGAATGCCCTGAATCCATCATGATACGACTCTTGCCTCTTCTAACATTCCCTCCAAAACTTGAACACTGCCAAATTATTTGTAGTTTTTTGTACATCACCCATTCTTTTCCACACTAGGGTCTTTAAGGAATGATATTCCTTCCATCTTAGTAAAGGCTGCTTTATTTTCTAGAATGGCTAGAAAACTATAAATCCTTCAAAACCCTGAAATGTCCCAAAACAGAGACAGTCAATCTCATTTCTGAATTGCATTCTCTAATCTAAATTATCTACTTTTGATATAAGGTGCTTAAAGTGTTTTTTGATCATTGAGTGGATGTAGTTTCTTAGCTTCACCAGAGGTTCTTGTTAAAGCACAGATTCCTGGGCCCCATCACAGATCTACAGAACCTAAATCTTCAGGAGTGGGCACAGGAATCTGCAGTTAAAAAAATTTTTAATGTTCATTTAATTTCGAGAGAGAAACAGAGAGTGAGCAGGGGTGGGGCAGAGAGAGAGGGAGACACAGAACCTGAAGAAGGCTTCAGGCTCTGAGCTGTCAGCACAGAGCTCGATGCGGGGCTGGAACCTATGAACTGTGAGATCATGACCTGAGCTGAAGTCAGATGCTCAACCAACTGAGCCACCCAGATGCCCCAGAAATCTGCATGTTTTGGGGCACCTGGGTGACTCAGTAGGTTGAGCGTCCGATTTCGGTTCAGGTCATGATCTCGCGGTCTGTGAGTTCAAGCCCTGCACTGGGCTCTGTGCTGATAGCTCAGAGCCTGGAGCCTCCTTTGGATTCTGTGTCTCCCTCTCTCTCTTACCCTCTCCTGCTTACACTCTGCCACTCTCTTTCTCTCATATAAATAAACATTAAAAAAAATGTTTTTTAAAGTAGGCTCCATGCCCATGACCCTGAGATCAAGACCTGAGCTAAGATCAAGAGTCAGATGCATAACCAACCGAGCCACCCAGGAGTCCCAGGAATCTGCATTTATATTTTGTCACCAAGGTGTTTCAAGCACCCTAAATTCAGGTAAACATGGCTAAGTGATCTTCCGTATAACTATTTTCACAAGCAAAAATAATTACTGTGCTAGTGCTTATCCTCACCTGAGAGCAAAAAGGTGAAACTAGCCTTGAAGCCTCGGAAGTTATTTTCACCATCACTTTTAAAATGAATCACCAGCATATTATGAGGACTGAATATTGGAGTAGGGTTCAAGATCCCACAAAGTTTAGCTGTAAAAGTTTTAGGAAAGTTTGATTTACAGTTACAAAATGTTTTAAGTCAGAAAACAGAGGTAAAACATTATCTAATTTTTTCCCAGCAATTCTGGTTTTCTTCAACTTTGGTTTGTAGGCACACTTTTCCATTGTATGTGGGAGTGAAACACTAGTTTCAAGATAACTATGTGTTGTAATTTTATCTCATAGAAAAACACTCTACAGATAGAGAAAAGACATCTGATTTTTAGCATGCATAGAAATGTCAATTGACTTTTAATGTACACAGTGCGAAGGGGCTAAAGAAAATCCCAAACTTCGTATCCTCCTTTCAAAGGGAAGGTGGCTATGCTTTATGTAAGTAACACCTGAAATCTGCTTCACTTGAAGCCCACTCTATACAGATCCTATTCAGCTGGATGAGGGGGATTGTGCCTCCACTCAGCTGCCTGAATATCCAAACATTCCCAACCCACCTATATTCCTGGTCTCAGACCCACACTGACATCTAACTAAGGGACCAATAATAGGTATATTAAGGGAGTGGCTGCACAGCTGGAAGAGATAACTTCTTATACTAAGTAAATTGGTAGGTCAAAATGGAAAGTATATTTGAAGTTTTAGTTCCAAAAATTAACTTTTAAGATTCAAGTAGAAACTATAGTTTTGGTTACTTTGGTTACTTTTGGTTACTTTTTTTTGGTTACTATACTTTTCAGTTACTTTTCTTGGTTACTTTTTAATACAAAAAGGAGTTTAAAAAATTACCTTCAGTAACTGCCAAAAATGTATTCAATGTTACTATTTCCTTTTTCCCTGGGACTTCACATTCACCTTCCAAATATTCTGAAACATTCTCCAAATTTTACATGTTTCTATTAAAAATCTTACTGGTGAGGGGTGCCTGGGTGGCTCAGTTGGTTAAGTGTCTGACTTCAGCTCAGGTCATGATCTCACATCTTGTGGGTTCAAGCCCCACGTTGGGCTCTGTGCTGACAGCTCAGAGCCTGGAACCTGCTTTGGATTCTGTGTCTCCTTCTCTCTCTGCCCTTCCCCCACTCGTATGCTGTCTCTCTCTCTCTGTCTCTCTCTCTCTCTCTCTCTCTCTCTCTCTCTTTCAAAAATAAATAAACATTAAAAGAAAATCTTACTGGTGGGGCAGCACCTGGGTAGCTCAGTCGGTTTAGCATCCAACTTTGGCTCAGGTCATGATCTCATACCTGATCTCAGACCTTGTGGGTTCGAGCCCGGTGTCAGGCTCTGAGCTGACAGCTTGGGATTCTGTGTCTCCCTCTCTCTCTGCCCCTCCCCCGTCTCATGCTCCCTCTCTTTCTCAAAAATGAATAAACATTAAAAAAATTTTTTTTAATTTTCCTGGTGAATCCATTGTTGGCTCATCGGTTAAAGCTAAAGTTTTTTGACACATGAGTTTCCAGAATAAGAAATCCTTATTCTCATTCAACTTTGTGTCACCCAAGGAGGCCAGTCAGTGTTACAACTACTCTTGTTCTTTACAGATGGAATGTTACCCACCTAACTCGTGCTCCTCTTCAGGATCACCATAAATCACAACAGCATCATAAATACAGTTTGGGCTAAATTCAGTGATAAAGTCCTCAAATTCCAACTGTGCAAATTAGAAACATAACCAGAGAAATGGTCAAGGAAGAGAAGAGATGAACTTTAAAAGCTTCCCTCTGAACATGAAAAGGCTGGCAGTTACCCCTCCTATTCTATTGATAGAAGTGTAAGTAATTGCAGCCTCTTTGGAGAACAATTTGGCAATGACTATGAGGTTTAAATGCAGAAATCCTTTGACACAGAAAGTCCACTCCTGGGAATCACATACATCCACATGTGCCCAAATACATGGACACAAGAATGTACTAGCACTGCTGGTAAGGGCAAAGACTGGAAACCCACTAAGTGTATATTATTGGGACCTGACTTAAATTATGGAATATCGGGGCCCCTGGGTGGCTCAGCTGGTTGAGTGTCCGGCTTCAGCTCAGGTCATGATCTCATGCTTTGTGAGTTCAAGCCCCGTGTCGGGCTCTGTGCTGACAGCTCAGAGCCTGGATCCTGCTTCCAGTTCTGTGTCTCCCTGTCTCTCTGCTCCTTCCCCACTTGTGGTCTGTCTCTGTCTCTCTCAAAAATAAATAAACATTAAAAAAATTAAAAAGAAAGAAATTATGGAATATCACACAATATAATGTATGCAGTTAATGAAAAGTGCTCTGTGGACTCATTTGGAAAGATCTTTGAGATATTTTTAAGGAGAAAAAGCATTGGTAAGCAATGTAAATATATGCATGTTTCTAAATGCTCAGAAGATCTCCCTAGGGACACTCTAGTGTTCACTTGCCATTAGGAGGTATGATGGGTGTTAGATGAGAAGGAGGCCTACTTTTCGATGTATTCTCTTAAACTGCTCAAACTTTTCAAAGCACATTTATAGATCCAGATGTAGGTTGATATATTTATATATGGCGGCAAACTGAAGCTCCTAGTCATAATGGCAGTTTCATAGGCAGGATGAAGCAAGTTCTGCCTAACCAACACAGCTAAGCTCTCAATGAAGTAAAGATCTTCCTTAGCTGCTTACCTTTATAATGTGTTTCTCCGGAGCACGAATGAACCAATGACACTTTACATTCATGGGATACGAGTCAGGATAACTGGCAGAGTGAATCATCCCTTCTTCCACCAATACAGCTACACTCCCACAGCCTGAACCTGTTGAAGTGTCAGGGAAATCTAAAGTGAATGGCCAAAGGCATTCCCTCTTCCTTATTCCCATATCAGATAAAAACATCAGGGAATTAAATATCTGAGATACCAGCTTCTGAGTTCTTCTGAACAGCAGTAAATGTAAGCTCAAAGCTGCTGCCACCGTTTTCTGGATCAGAAACAAATGTAACTGTGGCCTCACTGGTCTCAGTCAGCAATGGTGAAGGCAATTTATCTCCACAGACCTTACCTTAAAAGGAAAAGAAATTGAAATAGCATTACTAAAAATGTCACAAACTTTTTTTTCCTAATACTATGTTCCAGGAACTCTGTGTTCTCAACCCACCAAACTATTTACTGGTTAATTTAATTTTTCCACACTGTCTGTATCTGTGCTTTTTCAAACTCAATCTCACATGTCTAAATTCTACGCATCCTTCAGGGCCTGACTCAAAGTCCAGTTCTCATAAACCGTCCTAAATACCCACTAAAGTAAGAGGTACCTTTTCTGAGTCACCGCAGCACATTTCCTGTACCATGTCATTTTCTACTTTATGGTACACGCTTAGATACCTTATCAGACTGCAATTGCATTAGAGCAGAGACTGTTTTTACAAGTCCACATATGTGTAGGACTTGATATGATATCTGGCACATAGTTGATTTTTTAACAAATGATTGGTTGAAAGAATGGTTCCTAGGTAAATTGCAGGCCTGAATGTGAAATCATTTAGTCAATGAATATTATAACCCTTAGCACAATACCTTATCTACAGCATCCTGTCGATTTGCAACAAGCTATTTGTCCTAATCACTGGTCTAGGGAGACCTAGAGACCAAGGTCTATACCAGCTCTAGAGATCTTCTATCAAGATGCTTAACACATATTTCAATTAAAGTTATCAATTATGCTTATATAGTGTATAAGTGGTATTCCACAAATGACCTGAAATGATCTATTGTCATGAGAGAAAAGAACATCATAAAACAATGTGAAGTTCAATGTGTATAGTTATTATGTATAAATGAATATACAGTACCTGAAAATGTTAACAGCATTTATCTCTAGGTGGTAGGATTTTTAATGGTTTACATTTTCTTCCAGTTACTTACCTGTCTTTACCAAATTTGGCAAACAGGCACCCACTTTTGTGATAAAACCAAAAAACAAAATAGATGTTGCCTTGAAAGGAAGTTTCTGATAATTGTGAGATCAATGTCATTCAAAACTGCTACTCAACCTGAGAAGGGAATAGCTCACTCAACATGCCAGTCATTGGTTCCTCTCTTACCACACACATCTGCCCCTTCAGGAAAGGGACAGCATATAAAGTGTTCTATGGCAGATATCTAACTTCAGGTCCCTTTGCACGTCTTCAGTTGTTCAGATACTCTAACACGACAAGAAAAAATAAATGTAACATACGTACTAATAAGCACTCCATTGCTTGATTGTAAAGATATATAGCCATGGTCACAACCAACTTGATTTTGTATGTCTAAGCTTGCAAATTTTATCAGGATAATTTTATCTTCTGGTACCATTATTTTCCACATACATAAGCTAGACAGGGGAAGGTGGAGAAAGTATAATAAATAGGACAGTCAAATGTGACAAATAAGATCTAATATATGGGCTTTAGCTCATAACTTACCAGTAACAAAAATCATAAAGACTATTAGAAGATAATAGGCAATGGAAGTTCCTTATATAAGAATAATTTGGATAGGCTCAAATTGCTGGCATTTATCCAACAAATAGAGGCGTTAATTAGAGAGTGGCCAGAAACCACCCTTTAAATTTCATTCTGTTATAAAATGCTAGGATTCTGATCTGTAAATTGAAAACCCTAAGATTCACCTCTTTGTTCTAACTTATTAGCCTAATTGAAAATTCATAGTTTTCACCCAGAAGTCAAATTATGGGTCATGAATTATGGATTGACCATGCTGCATATGTTAACTCTAACCAGCCACATCCTCCAAGGTCAGCCTGGATCTCAGTCCCTGAAGGTGCAATATCACCTCCCTAACTCCCAGTAAGGTCAGCTGTGACCTTTTATTAACATCTTTAGAAATATGTCTAAACATTTTGAAAGGAGTCTTACATAATTTAACACATAATCTTTTACTTTTATTTTCCTATACGAATTCGTATTATTAAAGAAAAGAAACCCCAGCAGACCGTAAATCCTTAGCATCTTTTGTGCCTCACATTCATTGGGCTGCAAAGCACTCTTACCTGGAATCTAACATGTCAGAACAAACCTCTTTCTAAAACTTGGCAGTCTTTCTCAACAGGCTTAGACCTTTTTTGTTGTTGTGTTTTTTTTACATAATTTTTTTAAGTTTATTTATTTTTGAGAGAGAGAAAGAGACAGCATGAGCGGGGGAAGGGCAGAGAGAGAGAGAGAGGGGGAGAGAATCCCAAGCAGGCTCCACACTGCCAGCACAGACCCCAATGCAGGGCTCGAACCCACAAAACCATGAGATCATGACCTGAGCCAAAACCAAGAGTCAGACAACTTAATTGACTGAGCCACCCAGGCACTCCATCAACAGCCTTAGACCTCTTAACAGTATCACTGCCCTCTAAGTAATAAGTGTTCAGGACTGTAGGAGTTATCCAGCTTTTTAATGCCCTGTTTCCAAAAACCAAATGTAACAATTCTTACTAAATATCTTCTTAACCAGAAACTCCTTGCTTTACTTTTTCAAGTCCATCGTCTTGAACATCGAGGTCAAAATAGGCTGCTTAAATATTATTAAAATCCCTCTTTAAGCACTTCAATTTATAAAACAATAGGCTGTCTAAAATATTACAAAGCTCACTTTTTTAGGCACTTCAATTGAAAAAGCACTCCACATCTATTATCCTTATTGAGGCTCTTTATAACTCTCTGAAGTGGGCAGGGAGAAATTATTCCCCTTATTCCAAATAAGAAAACTGTCATGATATTAAAAGACTCATCACACCTCACACATAATAGGAAATATAGGTTGGGCTTTATGGCTTCAAAGTCAGGTACTTTCTCCTGTTCATCAAATTATTGTCTACCTCAAAATCCCTACCTCAGTGATAGAAAACAGATTTCAAATCATATGCCAACCTGGTTTGTTGTTAGTGACTGCTGTGTTGCAAAGGATTCTGAGGTCTAATCAAGCTAAGTGAGAGAGGATTACCAAAATTAAGCCTTGATTTACCCATTCAAATGTTTACTGAGCATTATTATATGCCAGGCACTGTTCTAGGCTCTTAGAAATGCAATGTCTCCCACAGGCATGGAAGGGGAGAGATGACCTGAGTGTCCTTATCTGCCAGGTCTCAGAATCTAGGTACCACCCAGCAGAATAAAGATAGGCTTGGAGGAACTGTGTAACTCCTTGTTCCTTCTTCACATTATTTGTTTCTATCTTAACATTAGTTAATTAACTCCATCTTCAATTAATCCTTCTACCATTCTCAAGGCTGCTTAGCATAATGGAGAAATCACTAAGATGCAGATTGATTCCCTATCGCATTACATTTCTAAAGCACATGTTTTTTCCTCCACATTGGAACATTCCAGAATCAGAAGGTTCTTATAGTCTTACAATTAATTCTTTTAGACATAGATGGACACAGTTCTTGCATAGAGGAATGATCTCTGGCCAGTCACCCAGGTGCACTATCAACTGCATGCTACTTACGTTATTTTCAGGTGTTTCAGACTATACGGGTGGTGGGAATTTTAGACTACATACCTGCATAAGTATTAGCTTGTGATTCAAAATCTCAGAGAAGATTTTTACCCCTCACTACACCAGTGTCAAGGTAGGGGCATGTAGCTTTCCACATGGGTGGGCGTGTGCCTGGTTTAGCCTTACACTGAACATACAGCTTTTGGTGTCCCATCTTTATTTGAAATCTCCTGATCTGGGGTATTTTTTATTTCTTTGTTGAGTACATAAAATAACAATTTTACAACCAGTTTGTTTTAGATTTGCTGAAATACAGTATCAATTCATGCTAATACTGAGTTGTAAAGTTGCTGAAAGTCTTCCCATTAATCTCTGGTTGATTCATTTTAGTCCTTACATGCTATTAAGTATCTTAACTATTTAATCTCAACTTCATCCTCTAAACTTGAAGCAGCTAAAACCTTACAATTACTAAGAAGACATCTAGTGTAAATTCATTTAACCTTCCTATAGGTAACCTGAATTTTGTTGTTGTTGTTGCTTTCTCAGGAAAGTGATTATTCTTCATTTTTTCCAAAGCTAAATCTTCTTTAACTGTTCTGTTCTCATGAAACATCCTTCATGTATTTATACATTTCTCTTGACTCATCTTACTCTTTCTTCTGCTCATAAGCACAGTTAAGCCTAACCCACCCACCCCAACACAACAACAACAAAAAAAAACCCTGCTTCTCTTGAAACCTGTCCTACTATCCAAAAGCCACTGTCCTGTCTTCCTCTTTCCCTTCACTGTTAACTGTCTCCTCATCTGAAACAAGGGCAGCAAACCCTCACTCCCATGCCTCCTACAGGTCAAAAACCCTCATGTTAATTTTAAGGCTCTCTCTCTCTCTTACAACCCACATTTTCTTTTTTTTTTTTTTTTAATTTTTTTTTAACGTTTATTTATTTTTGAGACAGAGAGAGACAGAGCATGAACGGGGGAGGGTCAGAGAGAGAGGGAGACACAGAATCTGAAACAGGTTCCAGGCTCTGAGCAGTCAGCACAGAGCCCGACGCGGGGCTCAAACTCACGGACCGCGAGATCGTGACCTGAGCCGAAGTCGGACGCTTAACTGACTGAGCCACCCAGGCGCCCCACAACCCACATTTTCAACTCACTATCAAATCCTGCGGTTCTATCACTTTCACCTCCTCTACTATTGCAAACCTGGTCCCAAGCCATCGTGCTTACCTGGATTATTAGTGTCGCTACCAATGACACTAACAGGGCTCAGCTCTTGGTCTTTCCCTTCCAGAGTCTTTTTTCTTTTTTTTTTTTTTAAGTTTATTTATTTATTTAGAGAGCATGCGTGCACAAGCAGGGGAGAGGCAGAGAGACAGGGAGAGAATTCCAAGCAGAATCTGTAGGGCCATTGCAGAACCCATGCAGGATTTGAACACGTGAACCATGAGATCATGCCCTGAGCTGAAATCAAGAGTTGGACGCTCAACTGACCGAGCCATGCAGGTGCCCCTATGGTCTATTTTCAATGAAACAACCAAAGTGATCCTTTTTAAGTGTGTCAGATCATGTTCCTTGTCTGCTCTAAGTCCTCCAATGATAATACATCTTGTAGTAAAATTCAAAAAAGTCCTTCTTATGTCTTCTAAGTCTGACCATGCTAACCATGACCATTTCCACCCATCACTTAGCTCTAGTGCTTTGATTCTACTGTTCCCCAGATATACCAAAAATTTTCCTGCCTCACATATGCCATTCCTTCTGCAAAGAATGTTCCTTCCCAAGATGACCATATGATTCCCTCCCACATCTTATTCAAGTCTTTGTTCAAATATCATCCTTATAATTAGGCTTTTCCTGAGCAACTTCTCTAATATTGCACAACTATCCTGCCTTCTTGCTATGGTTTTCTGCATAGCGCTTACCACCTCCTACTATTATTTATAACGTTATTTGTATTACCCCTGTTCTCCATTTTCCAACTTGTCTCCAAAGGAAGCATTTCTGTCTGTTTCATTCACTGCTTTATTTCTAGCACCTGAAACAGTGCTTGGCACATCTTAAAGCTTTGATAAAAATGTTTTGACTATTTGATGAATAGTCAACAAGTCTTCAACAACCACTCAGCCAGTTATGAATATAGCTCCTGATCCTACAATTCTACTCAATTAGCTGCCATATCCAATGCCATTTTATCTCACCTCATTTTGCCTTCTGCAATATCTAACACTGATAACAACCGTTTTTGCCTTGAAAGTCTTTCCTGCAGAAATCTCTTCAATACTTCATTGTCTAAGTTGAATCACAGGTTCTCTTTGCTTGAGGGTAAATTGGCTGTCATCTGCATGTCTCTTAGTCCAATGTACAAATGCTTTCTACAACTTCACCCATAACCATCCATGCTTTTCTCAAATATCTACTTATAAAGGAAATCCATTACTCCTGAGGAAGGCCATTAGATCTCAGAACTCTTTCAAGTTAGAAACTACCTTCTATTGCAGGGTGCCTGAGTAGCTCAGTCAGTTAAGCATCTGACTCTTGATATTGGCTCAGGCCATGATTTCGTGGTTTGTGGGATTGAGCCCCACATCATACTGCATGCTAACAGTGCAGAACCTGCTTGGGATTCTCTCTCTCCTTCTCTCTCTCTGCCCCCCCCCCCAATTGAATAATATAAATTAAAAAAAAAAAAAAGAAACTACCTTATATTGGATTGAAATCTGCTTTCTCCTAACCTTCCAGCTCCTTATTCTCAGCTCTGCACTTCACTGGAGCAAGTCCAATTCTGCTTCTGTAGTAGATCCTCAGACAAGACAGTCCCTTCCTCCTCTCAAGTCTTCTTTGCATCAAAACCATTCCTGGTTCCTTCTACCATATCTCCCAAGGTATCATTCCAAATTTCTTTCCATGTCAGCCATTGTCCTTCAGATAATTTCTAGCTTATCAATGCCTCTTTCTAAAGATTGTACCTGGAGACCCCTCCCGATGCCCCTGCCCAGGACTCTAATAAAATAGGACTCTCACTCTTATTCTAGATGCTATTTTCCTCAAAGTTTAAGCAAAAATGGCAAAGCCTTTATTGGTATTACATTACTAGTTTGACACACAGAAAGTCAACTTGGACTTTTTAAAATTTTATTTTAGAGATAGAGTGTGCATACAACCTGGGGAAAGGGGGAGAGAGGGAGAATCATAAGCAGCCTCCATTCTCAGTACAGAGCCCAATGCAGGGCCTGGTCTCATGACCCTGGGATTATGATCTGAACTGAAATCAAGATTCAGACACTAAACCAACTGAGCCACCCAGGTGCTCCTCAACTTAGACTTTTAAGCCTTTTAAATATTGGCTGAAATTAAGCCACATTATTTCCTTTCTATATTTACAACAAATATCTACAGGTCATTATACATTCATTTTATAAATTATAATCTTGCCACCATTTTAGTTTCCCATTGCTTACAGCAAAAAATTCTAATCTTCTCCTCATGGAATTTAAGACCCTCTATAACTAAGAGCTAACCAGCCTTTTTATCTTCATTGTCCACTGCTATACCAGTTCTTACTTATGCTAACATTACTGTCCAGCTGTCCTGTGACTCACACTGTCCAAACAACCATGATATTCTCTACCTCCCTGACATTTCTTACACATTATCCCCTCTACGTGGCATGATATGTTGAAATCTCTTAGACACTAGAGCTACAAACAACTTCATGAGCTATAAAATTATAACTATCCTTCAATGTGTAGTTTCAATACTATCCCCTTCACTAAAACATTCCTACCTCCATGTCTCCCAACCACGGTATAAACACACACATGCCTCACAAACCACTGCAATGTGAATTAGTCTTTCTATTTTCCAAAATACCACCCTACGCCTGGGTAGTGTGGATTATAAAGCTTATTGGTCTTGTTTTACAGTATAGTTTTTTATCCAGCTCTTTCTTCTTACCAGATTATAAACTCACAGAACTATGATCTACCTTTGTGTATCTTTAAATGCTCATACAATTTTTAAAATTCAGAACACTTGAGGAAGTGAAATACTTGCAAAACTTATTTCTAAAGCTTAAAGATATCTTTAGAGGAGACAGAGTATGTAGAAAAAATTTAAAGACAGTGAAACATATTCATCTCCAGCTATTTCCCATCTTCTGGGAAATAAAATATCACCATTATTACAGAAATAAGTAGGAAAGGATTCATCACTAAATTCCCGTAACAATCTCACTAGCAGATGCTTTCAACATTGGATATTTGAAAACATCAATTCAGATAAGCTCCAGTCTTAATACTACTTGTGCTGATGATCTGTATTGGTGGATAGCAGAAATACCAACCAGCAAATGTTTGCTAATCAGAAAATATCAGATGAAACATATAGACTTTTATGTTAAGCAGATTAAGAAATTGAAATACTAGACAAAATTCACAAAACATAGCCCCTTAAGTGGCCTGATATTGGGGGGCGGAAACCCAATAATCATCCTACCTTGGATACATACCAATTATGAGAACAGCTGCTTTCTTTGGAATGGTGGTAACGAATCTTCCCATTTTCTCCAAATAACACTGTTCTCTCAGATCTACAATCTTTCAAAATGTAGAAAAAAGTTGATTATTTACTTCAGCTATGAACAGAATTTCAAGATATATGATACATAGCTTGAAGCTTTGTAATTTATATAATTTATATTTATGGGAATGCATGTTTTTAGATGCTTTGACCTAGACACTGTACTTAGACTTCACTGAGGTAATTTATAAATCATAATGTTCTTTTCTTTACCCAAGTTCTTCAGATTTAATATTTCTTTATCCAGCTTTTGCAAATCATGAGTCACATCGAGGTTTCAAATTTATATTACATGGCACTAATACGGCTTTCTCCCCCATCTCTCACTAGGATATCCTGGGTTATAATAAAATACTTTGTATAAAAATACTAAAGTAAAAGTTCACAAGTTTTATATTTAAATTTTTTTATATTTAAATTTTTAATGTTTATTTTTGAGAGAGAGCGAGTACACAAGTGGGGGAGGGGCAGGGAGAAAGGGAGACACAGAATCTGAAGCATGCTCCTGGCTTTGAGCTGTCAGCACAGAGCCTGACACAGGGCTTGAACTCATGAACCACGAGATTATGACCTGAGCCGAATTCAGGTGCTTAACTGACCAAGCTACCCAGGTGCCCCGAAAGTACACAAATTTTAGCAGGGACATGTCAAGTCTCTATCATGCACTCAGCAATTTCAAATTCCAGTGTCACATTTTAATTGTTGGAAACTAGAAGAAATAGGCAACTGTGGCATGAGAAGCTTAGATGATGTTAAGGAAGTATTATTTAAATAAATTGTCACATTGTGCTATTATTTGACTGTGGAATTAACCATTACTGGCTGATTTCATTGCCATTTTAAAATATTGTTACTGTTAACCTTTGTTCAGGGCTTATTAATCCTTTTAACCTTCTCTTTCAGGTGATGAAAACTGAATAGAATTGCTACCAGGAGAGACTCTCCCTGTGCAGTAATGACAATGAACAGAACACTTTCACTCTGAGGTCCAAATCGGAGTGGCAAGCCTGCTCTAGTCAGAGGGAGCTCTGGTGCTCAGCTGGACCAGTTAACAGTGGTGCTTCTCGAATCATCAGCAAGGTGGCTGATCTTGGACTGCAATGAGGGAAGGCTGAAGGGAGCCCTGTGCTCTGACTCTCTGGCTCCCGGCCTTGAAACGACTTGCTTCTTGTACTGAACTGCTTGGTCCTGTAAGTTGTGTGTCCTCACTCGCTCTGTTCTGCAAAGGCTGCCCTTTTGCGCAGGTGCTGTCCCTCTGCAAGGCAAACCTTGTATCCCTTGGGACTGAGCCCCTCTGCCTTGTCCTCAGTGCTCTGACAGCTCTCAGGGGCTTAGCTCACCTTGTAGCTTAGCTTAGCTCATCTTTCATCACTGGGCCAACATACTCCTCTGTCTTCCCAAATAGTAGGAAAGTTCCCTGAGGACAGGCTTGGCATCTCCAGACCCACATTTGTTTCCTAATTCTAGATTTTAGTGCTGCAAAACAACTACCCTCCAAGGCCTCCCTTATTTTCCCCACTGTTGTCAAGTAAAATTAACAAAGGTGAGTGGGGAAAATGGGAGGTGAGTAATTTATTTTTAGTGCTCTAAACTAGTTTAGGGGAAAAAGGTATGTCACCTGGATAAATGAAGCAAGAATCCTTTCTCAAAGACTATTTTTTAAAAAATCTCATCCTTACAAAAAAAGACCCATATCTCATGAAAATCTACATGAACATAAACTTGAAGATTCAGGCTCTGTCCAAGTTAAGTTCAAGTTAAACTGAAAGCGATCAGTTCTCATGAATTCAGAGATTTAAGTTTATATATATTGGATTAGGAATTGAAAACCAGACAAAGTCATGCTTTCTTTTACAGCTTAGTTCTGATTATATCTGCAACATATCAGAATAACTACCCTTGAAATAAGCATGATCAATTTTTGATTTAGAACAAAAGGCAGAAGGATGAATTCACAGAAATTATACCTACCTGTGAATGTGTTCTGAGTGATAAAATCCATCAACTCAAACACCTTGGAGAAAATGCCAGGTGATGCCCTTCTATGGTTATTTCTTAAAGGCCAACCTCTAGTCCAACCAGCTCCCTGGGAAGTTATCCCAGCAAGGACCCAGATTCCATTGCCTCTTCTACAAACAAATGGACTTCCAGAGTCTCCCTTTTGTGGGACAGAAAAAGATGAAACTTGAAAATATTCACGAGTTAAAAGTATTTCAGCACAGGGGCACCTGGGTGGTTCTGTCGGTTAGGTGTCCGACTTCGGCTCAGGTCATGATCTCACGGTCCATGAATTCGAGCCCCGCATCGGGCTCTGTGCTGACAGCTCAGAGCCTTAAGCCTGTTTCAGATTCTGTGTTTCCCTGTCTCTCTGGCCCTCCCCTGTTCATACTCTGTCTCTGTCTCAAAAATAAATTAACGTTAAAAAAAATTAAAAAAAAAAAAGTATTTCAGCACAACAACAAACAGCACTCGTCCCAAAGAGAGAAGTAGTAGAGGCATATATACCCACTGGTTACTATCAATCAACATTTTTTTTATCCATCTTTTTGCCTCTTCATCATTAGTTTCAAGGTACAGTCTTTTTGCCCAAATGTAACCTCCTTACAATTAGTGCCTGCAATCTTGTTGAGCTAACACTTAATTTCTCTCTTACCTCTACTTGTTTGTGAACAACCACATGCATTCTGCAACCAGTGAGAGGAGCAGGGGGAATTGACAGGTACATTCTTCCACTCTACTTTGCCATCTGGAATTGCTAGGAAAGACTGGGTCATATCCAAGCCTACAGCACCCGTGAATTGAGTCAAGTTCATGCAATGGCTGAAGGCTCTCAGAACAGAGGCCTAATTTTGTCCCAGGGTCTATATGTATAGGACTGTTGGTTCTCAGAGTAGAGGATAAAGAACCCATGATTTTAGGATCCTTTCTTTAATAATCCTTCATAATAATGTAGTGCTTTGGGAACATGGGTCAATTCTGTGCCAGACTAAACCCTCTTCAAAAGGCAGAGAATTGAGGGTTTAACTGCCCGCCCCCCAAAGGATTGCCTCTCAAGGATGCAGACAGGATAAAACACCCTTAATCTACCTGTACTGTCCTGTCAGGTGTCCTGTCACCACCTGCCCCCTTGCTCCAGAACAAAAAAGTCAAGAAATTTTCCAACAGATAATTTTAGGGAGCTTCCTACAGCAGTTTCAAGCTGCTTGCTGGGGAAGAATAAAAACTCCCGACTCCTCCAATTAAAAAAAAAAAAAGTGGTTTTCCAATTAAATTATCTTCTCTAAAACTTAAAACTCATGTCTTTCACAAATTGGTCTCCTTTTCCTCTAACTTGTGAAGATCGGTCTTCTTTATAAGCTACCGTAGTCAGCCTTGGGAGGTCATTCACAACATGTTTTAAACAACAGTTACTATAGCTGTGCCATCTTTGGTCAAACATTGTACAAACATTGCATTCTGCACTCAACACTTAAAAAAAGTCACAATGTTTAACAAAAAGTGGAATGAAAAATAATTTACAGATAGACCTAATCAGATAGAGCCAAAGTGCTCTTGCACCATTGCATTAGGTTGGAAATGTTGAACCCCCCTCCCCATCTTCCCTCCTTCCATCTTCCCAAAAAGAGGGGTGGGGGTAAGAATGGGCACGGAACAGGAAAGAATGCTCTCAGGCCAGGTCAAGTAAACCTTTTCAGTAGAAGCATGGTGGAAAGATGAACAAAAAAAGAATGTTGAAGCAATTATTCCCCAAAAGCAGCTCATGGGAAAAGGCAGAATCCACTATCACTGATATGATACTGAATAACTGGGCTGGCTAATGCTTTTTACCTGACAGGCCTCCTTTTCCCCATCAGGAAAACTGGCACACATCATGGTCCTCCCCAGGAGAGGAAAATTCATACCCGTCAGCACAGAATTACACGTTCTGTCATCCATGATGGGAAGCTCTACTTCTTGTAGGACATCTGAATACTCTGATGCTGTGGAGATGGACTGATGAGTTAGTCAACAATTGTCCTCACTGAAACAAATCAGTAAGAACCCTACAAGTATAAAACTATTTCAACCATGTTTAGGGGCACCTGAGTGGCTCAGTTGGTTAAGCATCTGACTTCAGCTCAGGTCATGATATCACAGTTTGTGAGTTTGAGCCCTGCTTTGGGCTCTGTGCTGACAGCTCAGAGCCTGGAGCCTACTTGAGATTCTGTGTCTCCCCCTCTCTCTACCCCTCCCTTGCTCACGCTCTGTGTCTGTCTCTCAATAATAAATAAATGTTAAAAAAAAAAAAACCTATTTCAACTATGTTTAATCAAAATGTGGAAGTCCTTTTGTAAGGTGTGAATTATATTCTTTCCTAAAATCAGATATGTGATAAAGGACATTTTTTTATTAGCAGATTTTTTTTAAGGTAATATAGGCAATTGTATCTTTCCTAACCATATACTTCAAGTTTTCCTAAGTGGAAAACTTTAGTCAATAAAGCAGTATTTGTGAAATTCTTATTTTTGAAAAATCATAATATTAAAGACAAGGAAATTTAACTATTGTGACTATTTCCTGATTATCCCTTTACTGTATTCTTCTTCATCTGTCATAGTTACTGCTGGTTTTCTTTTTCTGACACATCATAACCAAAATGGTCAGCAGAAGTTTTATGTTGAGCCTTAGATACAGGCATTTTTTTGGTAAAAACAACAAGAAATTCTCACTGGATTATAACTCGGGAAAAAAACAAAAACAAAATAGGATAAATATATTACTCGTGGCCACTACAATTTCTGCTTCATAATAATTCTAAAGAAATCTAAAGAAAGAAATCTAAAGAAATCTAAAACTACTATATATTTTTTGATGCCTCTTACTCTCTGAAATCTTGCACCATCCACTGGTCATGCAAAGAAGCCCTGCTTCAAATTTATCATCTTTATGGGGAAGACAGATTGGCTGAACAGCAGTTCCTGGAAAAAGAAAATTTTAAGGTTCCTAGATAGGCAAGTGATGCTGAATATATTTAGAAAAGTAACATCCAGCTGTTTTCATGGCTTCTACACTTTCCCTCTAAATATAATATTGATATATATTTTAAGTTTTCCCCTCTCATAAAAAACTATTCCATATTTGTAGAAATTTAGAAAAATGCAGAAAAAGTAAAATAGGAAGACCATAATCCAGTGTTATACACACCACCTTGACCCTCCAAAACTCACATTTTAGGGTATACACTTGTCCTTTTTTTTTTCCTTCCAAGATTTTATTTAAATTCAAGTTAGTCTACATATAGTGTAGTACTGGTTTCAGTATAAGTCAGTGATTCATCATTTACATATAATACCCAATGTTCATCCCAGCAAGTGCCCTCCTTAATGCCTATCACCGATTTAGCCCATCCCCCCACCTACCTCCCCTCCAGCAACCCTCAGTTTGTTCTCTATCTTTAAAAGTCTCCTATGGCTTGCCTTCCTCTCTGTTTTTATCTTATTTTCCCTTCCTTTCCCCTATGTTCATGTTTTGTTTCTTAAATTCCACATATAAGTGAAATCATGGTATCCGTCTTTCTCTGACTTCTTTTGCTCAGTAAAATAAACCCTAGATCAACCCATGTCATTGCAAATGACCAAGATTTCAATCTTTTTGATGTCTGAGTGATAATATTCCATTGTATGTATATATGTGTATGTATCTTTTTTTATCCATTCATCAGTTCATGGGCATTCCTTAATTTGGCTATTGTTGATAGTGCTACTATAATGCTATAAACATTGGGATTTATGTACCCCTTTGAATCAGTGTTTTTGTATCCTTTGGATAAATAATAGTAGTGTAATTGTAGAGTCTTAAGACAGTTCTATTTTTAACTTTTTGAGGAACATCCATACTGTTTTCCAGAATGGCTGCACCAGTTTACATTCCCACCAACAGTGCAAGAGGGTTCTCCTTTCTCCACATTCTCATCAACATTAGTAGTTTCCTAACTTGTTAATTGTAGCCATTCTGACAGCTGTGAGGTGATATCTCATTGTGGTTGTGATTTTTATTTCTCTGATGAGTGATGTTGAGCATCAACATCCAAATTTCTCCAAATTTCTCTTCTTTGGAGAAATGTCTGTTCATGTCTTCTGCCATTTCTTAACTCGATTATTTTTGGGGTGTTGAGTTTGGTAAGTTCTTTATAGATTTTAGATACTAGCCCTTTACCCAGTATGTCATTTGCAAGTATCTTCTCCATTCTGTAGGTTGCCTTTTAGTTTTGTTGATTATTTCCTTCACTGTGCTGAATCCTTTTATCTTAATGAAGTCCCAATGGTTCATTTTTGCTTTTGTTTCCCTTGCCGCCGGAGTCTAGTAAGAAGCTGCTATGGCCAAGGTCAAAGAGGTTGCTGCCTGTGTTCCCCTCTAGGATTTTGATGGTTTCCTATTTCACCTTTAGGTCTTTCATCCATTTTGAATTTACTTTTGTGTATGGTGTAAGAAAGTGGTCCAGTTTTCCCAACAACCTTTGTTGAAGAGACTCTTTTTTCCATTGGATGTTCTTTGCTGCTTTGTCAAAGATTAAGTGACCATATAGGCATGCGTCAATTTCTGGGTTCTATATTCTGTTCCACTGAGGGTATACCCTTGTTTCTAAAGGATAGTTTCCCCTAATGGTAATCCAGTACTACTATGTGGCAAGCACTTTTCTAGACTCCAGTAAATTAGCAGAAAGATAAATCCTTTAGATACAAGGGTGTGTGTTGGGGTAGCAGGAATGCAAATTATAAATAAAATAACTTATTTGGTTGTTAGGTAATATCACTCTGGAAAAATCAGAGTAGGGTAAAGAAGATCCAAAGTCTGGGGATTAGGGAAGATGGCATGGGAAATGTAGTTTTAAATATGATAGTCATGGCAAGTGCCTTTGAGTAGATAACATTTCTTTTAAGTAGGCTTCATACCTAGCCTAGAACCCAATGCAGGGCTTGAACTCACCACCCTGATATCAAGACCTGAGCTGAGATCAAGAGTCAGACACTTAATTTACTGAGCCACCCAGGTGCCCCTGAACAGATGACATTTGAGTAAAGCCTTGTAACCAAGTGGTTATCTGAGCAGAAAGTATTTCAAGAAAATAAGAAACAGAATGGAAAGTCCCTGCAGTGGGATAATGTCATATATGCTTGAGAACAGTTGGCCAGAATAGCTGGAACAGATTAAGGGGAACAAAATAGTGAAAAAACAAAAAAACAGGCTAGATCTAGGGCTAAGAGGACAGAGATGGCAATTGATAAAAATATTGATTTCCATCTGAGTGTAATGAAGAACCACTGAAGTGTTTTGAACAGAGTGACATAATATAACCTAGATTTTAAAAAGTATTATTCTGGTTGTTAGGTTAATAATAATTAGGCTTTCAAAAGAGAAAGCTAAAGACAATTTAAGAGACCATTAAAATTAACCCAAGCAAGAAAGGATGGTAGCCTGGAACAGGATGGTAAGAGTAGACCGGGTGAGGCAGAAACCATGGGACTTTTGTGATGGATTAGGTACACAATGTGAGAGAAAGATTTAAGACTGAGTGCAAAGTGTTTAGCTTAAACAACTGGAAGGGTAGAGCTGTCATTCAACAAAATGAAAGACTATGGGTAAAGTAGATAGGATACAGGGGATAATCAAGACTCTGTTTTAAACATATTGTTTGAGATGCCGATTAGCCATCCGGGTGGGTGACCAGTAGGCAGTTAGCTATACGACTCCTATTAATCCCAGCAGCATGTGTGATAGGTAACATTTGGGATAGACTTCAAGCAGATGGTGTTTACAACCTTGAACCTGGAAAAGAATACTAAAGGAGGGCAGATACAGAAGAGGTCCAGGGACTGAGCACTCCAACAGAGGTCACAAAGAGGAGGAGGTATCATCATAGAAGACTAAGAAAGGGTGCAAAAAGAGGTAGGAGGAAAACCAAGGGACTTCTGGAACTCAACTGAAGAAAATGTTTCCAGGGAGAGTACGAGCAAGTCTGTCAAAACTTGTGCCAAGTAAGCTGAGGATTGAGCATTTACCTTTGAAATTTAGCAACATGGAGGGCAGTGACTGTGACAAGAGCAGATTTGGTGGCAGGTCGGGGTGAAAGTCTAACTTGGATGTCTAACAGATATCTCAGACCTAATACACACAATTACGAGAACTGAGGAGAGGAAAACAACATACCTCCCATAAGTGGAACTTCATAGCTTTTCTATAAAGGGGAACAGGGAAAGGGGCAATAGTTTTTTTTTTTTGGTCACAGGTGATGGGAATTCCAGCATCTAACTTGAATGAGGCTTGCTTGCTCATGATTACAGATCCTTCAGGGAACCTTCCATCCAGAGCCAAGATTCAAGCAGGTAAGTTTCCTGATACCCTCACTTTATGTGCCATATCTCTCTCTTTTTCCCCCCCTGTCTTTCAAAGCATCACCTGTTGTGAAGTCAGGGGTTACATGGGAGACACAGATCAGATTCACCCATCCCCCACCTCTCCTGCCATATAGGCTCCTTGCATGACAAGTTAAAGTTCTAGGTTCTTAAAGATCAATGGGATGCCTCAAGGGAAGTGGCTTATTTCAATGCCTGGCCAATTCTTCTAGATTTGTGCTCCTTCATTGTTTTGGGTCACGGATCACTTTACTTTTTTGCATTAAAAACAAAAAGATTTTAAAATTTTTTTCTAAAATGTTTAGATTACCTGTGCTCAGTGTCAGATATCTAGTCCATAATGAGGACAGAAAGAAGTCTCTGAAAACATTTTCAAATGTCCCAAAGTCCCAGGCTGGAGCTGAGTATAAGTCTAGAATATAGCCCAGTCAAGGCAAAAGACTTAAAATGCAGATTAAGTTAAGCATATAGAATTTGTGTCTGGGACTTTCAGTCTTTACAGTGCTTTTATATGTTATAAACAAAATTTTAAGAAGGACAAAACTTAGCTATTCTAATAGTACCAGATATACACAGAAATTAATTGTTAACTGGTACAGAATTAATAAAGCACACTTTTCTCCTACATTTTTAAAATATGCTAACTCCCCTTACTTACCAAACTTGACTTTGTGTTTTAAATACAGCAGTGCAATATCAGAGCTCATATATCCAAGTCTGTTGTACTCAGGATGGATAATCATTTTTGAAACAGGAATCTTCTGTTCTTGTTTACCCTCCGGAAAGAGGTTGTGCCCCCCAGTCACAGTCAGACTCTTAATTTGCTTCCTAAAACCAAAGAAAAACGTTCCAATAAGTATAGTTGTTTCCCCCAGGAAAGACGGTCTTGTTTTCACTCACTTAAATGAAAAGTGATTAATGTAACTTGAAGCATTTCTAAGTCTTCAAAGATGTACCTTTATTAATGATTACTACAAACTAGCATAATTGCCTATAAATTATAGGGATCTGTAAAGTCATGGCTTTCCATTAGAGTGTTCACATTCTGTGAACCCTTTCCCCTCTCAACAATTGCAGTTCTGCATGAAATATTTAAGAGCAGCCTTTTTCTTTTTTTTTACTAGTTTATATATGCTCTGTCATTTTTAACGAGATACAAAAGTTGTTCCTAGAACTGTCCTTTTCTTATTATCAGCATCTCTGTTAATCTGGCTAAGTATCAGTTCTTTTCACAGTATTGTTTTCCTCCTAATGACTGAAATTCATATTATTAAAACGTTGGAGCCTCCATTTAACAATAAATGTCAATAATTTATTAGAACAAGTAACCATCTCCCCCACCTCACCACTAACTCCACAAATTATAGAGGACATCTAGGATCTCTGGGGTCTCTAATTAGTAGAGTAGGAGGCACAGGAAATCTTGAGACAGATAAAGGTTTCCTGGGATCAGGAAGGTCAGTGAGTGGGTGGACGAGGTGGAAAAATTCAGAAAGGGATGGGGATTGAACTTTGCAGGGTATTTAGAGCTTCAAATCTCTCAGTCCCATTGCTAGGAGCCAAGGTTTGATAAGTAATGGAAATCCACAACTTACTCATTGAGGCCAACCAAGCAGTGTGCTGCTGTAACAACCAGATCATCTTGGATCAAGCTTCCTGCACAGAAGCGGTGCTCGCCTAATTTTAGGGAGACCTGCCGAGAAGAAAAGTATGAACACAACTAATATGCATCTCCCCATGATGTCATCTCCTTTAGAAACACTTGAAGTCAACTCTCCTTGTATAACATTAAGTTACCGATACAATTGGTTAGGAAGAGATTTCCCCCGAAGTAAACTTTTTGGCAGACAGGGTTGAATGGGCTTAAGAGAAAAATCACCTGTTAACCAGAGCTGTGATATTGGAAACCAGAGGAAAACGTCAGCATTTCTCATTCAAGAGCTCAGTGCTTTGGTTATCCTGACCTGCCACGGTTGTCCACCAACTGCTGAATCCCTCCAGCGAGTACTTCCAGA
Organism: Lynx canadensis; assembly: GCF_007474595.2. NCBI lineage: Eukaryota > Metazoa > Chordata > Mammalia > Carnivora > Felidae > Lynx > Lynx canadensis. Next base: position 61,958,868 of record NC_044309.1, read on the forward strand.
GAAGAACCCAGAATCCAAGACAGTTGTCCTACGTTCGACATCAACAGCAGGGATCCCACACTTCAGCCCTGTGTGTGAGAGAGAGCACCTGTGTGTGTGGGCACGCACCCGGAGCACCTCAGGTCAGGATTCCCTTGATCAAGACTCCACCTTCAGATTTTCCTGGCCTCACACAGATGTTCTGATATCACCGAGCAGCAGACTATCCCTCTTTTTTTCTCAAGATACTCCCAAGGCTGTCCCACAATTACCCCATGTTGACTAGAACTTGCCTCAGGACTCCCCTGCCTCTTTATAGCCTGAGCTGCCTTAGGAAGTCCCCGGGGGCTTGGCGGGGGGGGGGAGGGGGGTGGGGTAGGATGAGCTCGCTTTCCCTCTGGGGATCGATTTGGGGGTTACTCTGGGAGGGTGAGCATTATGTAAATTAGGTGGTCATAGAACACCATATGTTACTCAGAAAAGAGACATTTGGCTTTAAGCTACTTCCAATTGGCGATTGTTCCGTGGAGAAGGCGCCTTAGCATAAGTGCCTAAAGCCTGGAACTCCAGAATCCAAAGAATTTCCAAAAGAAAACCTGGCGCAGGCCGGTCTTTGGGAACCTCTGGGCCTGTACCGGCCCCTCACCCTTCCCTCTCCGTGGCCGAGGGAAGTAAGTAACGAAGTCTCTCTCCCTCGCCAGCACTCAGCCCTGGGCCGCAGCGTCGGCGCCCAGAGTCCGGGGTCCGGGCTCACCTAGGCTTTGGGGGAGGCCGACGGCGAGCAACAGCAGCAGACCCGCCCCGGCCTGCGCCCGCATGGCCCCCCCGCGCCGGGACCCCGCCCCGCTTCCTCCGCCGCAGCTGCGGAAAGCGGCGACAGCAGCGAGCCCCGCAGAGCGCCCGCCGGGCTCTTCACTCCTGCGCGGGCGCCAATGAGCCGCACCTGCGGCGCCGGCCGGCTCACAGCTGTCTCGGCCCGCGCTCAACCCACGCGCGGCCGCCCCGCGTTTCACAGCTACCCGCCTTCTGGCCTCGAGGTGGTCGCCGCTCACAGGTGTGCAGAGGGCCCTACCGTCAGATCCAGGTGATCTGGAATCTGATCAATGGCCTGGAATCTGATCAGTGGCCTGGAATGCTCAGCGCCAGGGAATTCTGGCCCAGACCAGGGAGTGTGGCCCAAACCCAGGGGCGAGGAAGCCCCCGACTCCTGGAAGCTTACTGAGGCATTAATAGCACTGCCCCTCCTTCTAACAAGCTTGTGGAAGCCTTTGACATTCAAGAATTTCAAATAGAGTGGGTATGAGAGAGCTGGTTTACGCTGTCATCCCTTTTCCGGGTGGTTGTGTCATTAGCTTCAGTGGAATGGGCCAAAGCTGTAGGATCCATCATTTAAGATCATTAAAATGAATTCATCGGTAATAGTATCATGTCAGCATTATTTCCCATAAATATTACTTTGTAATACGTTAGCTTGAGGTTGAGAGAGGAACAAAGCCAGAATTTGTAATGTATGTATGTTTCATCAAAAAAATTAGAGCAAAGCTCGTGGACATTCTATATATAACTAACACCAATCTCCTAGGCCCAGTTGTCTTCTGTGAAAAATAGAAATAAAAGCTCCTTAAGGTAGGAGGTATACAGATTAGGGAGATAGGCAGTAGACAGATGGACAGGAAAACAGAAGATAGTCAAGGTGGAGGGAATGCAGGTACAGGCAGGTGAGAATCAGCTGGGGCAATGACCCCTGTAACTGTAGAAGGTAGCAGAAGATGAATGGGCACTTTTTGGTGAAAAGCTAAAAGAATGTAATTGGCCCTGAAACTTGAAAGTCTCCTTCTTATCTCATGAACCTAAAAGGGGTTTCTCGGATTTCTGTGTCCCATCTTACAACATTAAGAAGCATTGTCCGATTAGAGGCACATGTGGTTAAATTAGTAGAAACTAAAGTAAAAACATTAGTTCCTCAGTCACACTAAGTATATTTCAAGGGCTCAATAGGCATCTGTGGCTAGCGCCTACCATATTGGAGAGCAGATACAGGATACTGCCATCATCACAGATAGTTCTATTGGACTGCACTGCTCTTGAGAATAAATAGCAAGCACCATTTTATTTATTTATTTTAAATAAAGACGCCTTGGATAACAGTTTTAGTAGATGACTCCTGGGTTTGGGGCTTGGGTGTCCAGGGGACAGTTGGGAGGGAGCTCAGTAAGGTAAGCAGCCTTTCTGTGAAAACAAAGCCCTGCACCACCAGGGCTCCACGCTTGAGGACTGCAAAGGAAATTCGCAGGTATGGTGGCTGCCTGACCAATGCCCCTCACCACCTCACCTTTAAAGTTTGCTTTCACTGTAGTGATCTTACAAGGATTATCAGAGCCATCCCTTGCCCCAGGGGCAAACTACCCTCCAATAAAAGCTCAGACCCTCCGGATGGACCCAAATACCTCTTTCTTCTTAGCAAGGAGTCAAATTAAAACCATTACAAAGCTGTTACCAAACAAAATGGGAGAGGGAAAGAAAAATGCTCATGTGATGTGCAAGTATAGTTGGACCCACAGTGTTCAAGTTCATGGCTAACCTTTACATGGGGCCTGCAGACTCCGTCAGTTTGCACTCTTCTGCACATGATGCACACACAGCTTTGCAGGATATTCAGTGATTTCTTTCATACCCAGAAGTCTCCGTGGGGTTGGGCATGGTCTCATTTCCTGTTACAGAACAGCTCTCTTTGTTTCCAGAGTTCAACACTCACAGCCTGAAGTGAGACCTTGTCCTTTTATGAGGATTGGTCCCTTATAGGCCTACCAAAATAATGCCTTCCCATTAAATAGGAAAAGAGCTATTCAATATGAATTGTACACCTATTTGATAAGTTGTTCATTTTAAATTTGCTAGTAAGATGATGGTTTAAGTATAAGTGGAGTTTGTGGTGATGCCACAGCATCTAAATGGAAATATTCATACACACGCGTAAGGGAAGGATGTCAAGAAGGGACAGAGTGGGCTGAACTATCCCAGATTGCATTTGTGATGTATGAGAAATCTGCCTTTAATGTTAACATATCTTCATCATGGCAGGATATGCTCCTATTGGAGGCCTTCCAAGACCCTTAATGAAGCCCCACCTCTAAGGATAGTTGTACAATTAGGAGTGTTAGTGACTAACCTATGAGCAATGAGCAAATCATGGGCAGATAATGTTTTGTGTAAAAAATTTTTCCCATCCAGACTAAACCACTGGTGTAAACTCTAGAACCCTTTCCCATGTCCCACAAGGGATTTTGCACTAAGATTCAGCACTAAGGGGATTATTGGTGACCTCAGAAACAGCAATTACTTGCATGTTTGTTGCAGGGACAGATCACTGTGAAGCAGAGAGAATGTAAAGGATGGAGGTAGAAAAAACAGGTGAAGACAATTCACTCAAATAGTTTGGCTCAGAAGGAAGAAAGACATGGTAGCAGCTAGAGATGAAAAGAAATACAGCAAGGACTTCATTTTTATTTCCAAATGATTTTGATGGTGGCTATCGGTATATGTGTTTTAAAATAGAAGAGAATTCACAAGAGACAGTAGAAGGAAGAAGTTAAAGATGAAAAAGAGAGGTTAAGGGATGGGATGAAGCTTCACAAGAGGCAAAATCCAGAGCCTAGGGCCCTCTTCTTCCACTGTAGTAATAGGAGCAGGAAGAATTGAGTACAGGTGAGTTTGTAGAATGAGTATAGGATACTGAGAGAATATCTGTTTTCTACTTTCATTTATTCTGTGAAGAGGTGAAGACATCTACTCAGCAAGATGAGAGGAAGAGATCAGGACTGCATAAGGACTGAAATCATCATTGTGAGGTGTGCAAAAGAGCAGACATGAAGCACACAGAACAATGCAGTGAGTGAATGAATGAATGAATGAATGAACCAGGGAAGGAAGGAAGTTTTTTTCTTTTAAAGCAGACCCATCTAGTGACATGGATTTCAATGGGTACTAATCACAGAGCACTTGAGAGACTGAAAGAGACATAATTATTTTCATTATATTTTATATAAAATAAACATTTACATAAATTTTATTTTGGAAAGACCTAGGCAAAGTGTACATAATTGGACTTAAATGGGAGAAATACTTTATGGGAAGTAGATTTCTAACTGGCACAGCAAAAGTAACAAAAATGTACATTTATATACAACTGATCAAAGTAGGAAACAAAAACATGAACAAAGAACAGGCTGCAAGACATTTTCTCCCTGATAAAAGGAGGGATCTGCAAGGCAAATAATTTCCACGTTAGAAAAGCAAGAAAAGCAAGGCTTCTACAGATATTTTAATTCCTTAGGAGGAAATTTTTAAAAATACTTTTTCCCCAGAAACATAACAAAATCACTTCATTTTCATGTGTACAGACTGCAAAATAAGAGTAACTGTCTCTGCCATGTTAAAGCACTTGGGCAGTGCAGTCCCTTTTATGGTTGTTTGTGTATGTGTTTTGTTGCGGTGATTATCTTAAGAATTTCTAAAATGAAGGGCAACACTAATCAGTTATCTCTTCGATGTAAAGGGCTTTCAATCTGGATTCAGGAGACACTTAGAGCTTGATAGTTTCACAGAACGAACTAGTCTCTCACTGGATGATAAACATGACTGAAACACCAGGTAGCCTGCCCAGGGTGAGGCAGTTCCTCCGGGGCAGTACAGGTCTACCACCCAGATTTCCAGATTCTTGGACTGGTGCACCCCTCTTTGGGCTAGCAAGGCAACCCCAAAAGCATGTTATACACACTGGAAACTTCCCAATGTGACATAAATATACTCCACTTGCACCACTTGAGAATGGGAAGAAACTCCGGGATTTGTGGATATAGACATGTCTTTCCATTTTGGGGTAAATGATGATCTACACTTACAAACTAATCGTGACCATATATTGTGATGGACACTGATTTTACAAGCTACATGCCCTAAAAGATTTTAACTGAAAGGATCTTTGGTGATAAAAAGAACACATTTTTATATGAGCCATTTGACTGACATGAATATCATCAATTCTGTTGCATCATTTTATTTTGCTGATATTAAACCACTCCTTTGATTATAGTTATTTTATTTCTTCCCTTTAAGTTAATGGCTCCTAAAAACAAAAATAATGGAGGAAGTGCTATTTTTTGAAGAACTGTTCAACATATTTTTTTACATCAAAACTTCAAGAATAATTATAAAAGTTATAATGTTTCCTTGTGTGTGTGTGTGTGTGTGTGTGTGTGTGTGTGTGTGTGTTTGGCATTGTAAGCTTTTATCTTAATTGCAGCCTAAATGCCAAGATTTGATAGGTCTATACTCTTTTAAAATGCCAAAAGATGTCAGATAATTACATTTTGTCATCATTGGGATAACAACATGCCATTTAATCAAAGTAAATGTGATCTGGAAACTAGGTGAAATATTAAAAACAAACAAACCGCCTACAACTACATTTGCCTTGATTGTTGTTACTAATATCCTATAGGTTGATTAACGTAAGAGGCAAATCCTTAACACATCAGAGCAAAAGTTTTTTCGTTTTCCCCTCAAAAACTGATTCTAATGAGTACAATTAAGAAATAATTAACCAAAGTTTACATGTGTATAACCAAAAGAGAGACGTAGGTTTAGGAATATACCCTATGCCATGAACACCTTCTGAGTTTTACATACTGGGTGACTTGTCTGGTGTATACAAATGGCAATTCCTCTCCATCTGAGGACCAAGAATTCTAAAAATGTAAGGTCAAATTATAGTCCAACTGCCACAAGTGCAAATTACCCTACCCAACCGACCTGTCTGTCAATCTTGAAACAATAGTCTCAACCAATCAACTGTGCCATAAATTATTCTTTAGAATTCTTTGGCTCATTGTAGCCTAGATTTAAAAGCACAACTTGAGAAGGGTTATAAAAGTCCATTAAAGTTGTTAGCCCACAGTGGTTCCGCAGCCTAGCTGCATATTAGCATCTTAACCTGGGCAGCCAGCATCTCAGAGATTTCCAAAGGTCCCCAGGTGATCCTACAGCCCAGCCAGGCTTGAGAGCCGGTATGTGTGAGGGATTAGTTCTCAAGTATCAGCTGAATGTGGCTCGTCAACCTGAGGGGCCTGGAATGTTTAATAGAGACAGTAAGAAACCACACATTTGTTTTTATTCCCCCTCCAATTATAGCTTTTGTAGGTGGGTTTGTATAGAACAGTTTGGATTTTCTCATTTAGTCCCATTGAAGAGCAGTTGCCCAGAAGCATCGTGCAACCACTATAAACCCCTGCATCAGATGAGGTATGACCTGTGACAAACGTCAGAGTCTCATGCTAGGGGCTGTGAAGTATTATAGGAAGTTGTAATTAAAGTGCCAACAATCCTCTTTGTTTTACGATAGACCTCAAAACAAATAAGCCCAAAAGAATATATCTCAGGATTCCCTAAAATAAAATATCCTTTCCTCCAAGGCATTTGAATCTTTGGTTTAGTTTACCTATGTTACATCACGGGACCATGTTTTATGAATACAGACTGAAAACATCTGGATCATTTAAAAAATTCTGAATAATTCTTAGGGTTGAAATAAACTGGTAAAGCCATTGTCATGGTTCCTGTGTCAAGGGACTGTCATTTCCTGGGAATTTTAAAGACAAGGAGAACTGGTTCTAGGTAGGACAGAAGGACAGGTTAGATAGACTGGCAGTAAGAAGGGAAGAGACTTACACAAGGAACTTGAAATGTAGCTGAGAAAAAAAAGCAAATGCTGCCCAGAGTAACACAGTCACAAATAAAACTGATCACCAGATCAAGTGTTCACCCAGACTAAAGCAACTCCTGTCTTGTCCTCAGTCAACTTCCCTCCCGCTGAGGATACCCTACATATTTAAGGGTCCAGCGCAAAATGGAATTGCAGGATTCGTTGTTCAAAAATTATTAAGAATTTCAAGCAGAGCCTTTGACCAAGCATGGGTGCCTGAGTGCAGGACCCTGAGGGGCCACATGAAGTGCATGCTCATGAAGCTGGCTCTGAGACTCCATCTCAGAAAGGGCTATCAACTCTCATGCCAAGCATGCTTTTATTAAGGGCAATCTAGATAGATCTCCATGACTAGCCTGCTTTTATTGATAAGAATGAGTATTATTTTCATGTTACAAGAACCAAATAAAAATAGTTATAAAATACACTTAATATCTTTGAAAAATAACATGTGATTTATTTTCTTATAGGCACTATTTAACTATGAAAACTATTTCATTGGCTACATCTCAGTGACATTATTAAATCAGGATAAAAATATCTGACCCAACAAACAGTGCTTACTTTTAATGTTCAAAGAGTTGCCAGTGTGTGCACACAGAACGAGGCAGAGTGTTAGTGCGAAGGGGAGGGGGAGGAGGGACAGAATGAAAGGAGAGATTGAGGGGAGGGGGAGAGACAGAGAGAGACAGAAAGACATGGGGAGAGAGAAAAGCACCCAAAAGAAGATAGAAGAAGTCTCCTGAAGGTCATGTGACCCCTTCCCTTAGAAACTTTTACACTTTGACTGCCATTTCAATTATTCCCACTAATGGCCCCTCATACCTTTAGCAGCACTTCAAGTAAGGCTGAGAAAAAAAAAAAAAAGCTTTTCAAAACTTGGGGCTTAGTCTTTTCCATTAATTTCCTAAGTGTGAGTTTTGGTTACAGGTTATTTTAAAAAGTTGTGATTAGAGTCTTAGATACTGTTTTTAGCTAGGCTTATGCTTTTCAATTTGGGGGTGGGCTGATCATTCAAAATAAACTCTAGTATATTTCTTGGCCTTAGGACTACACAAGTATAATTTTGAAGACAAGAAAAATATTTTAAATAAAATTTTGGAAAAGGTTATGATATATAAGGCTAAAAGGACTATTAGAAACCGAAGATCATAGTGGTAATACATATATTATTGGATTATTGATCCATACAAATACATGTATGCCAATTCAAATTCTGTAATCCTTTGCATTTAAAGTATTCCTTCCATCATCCCTTTCCAAAGAAGTTTTTTTTAACTAGACTTACCTTGACAAAAAGATAACAACATAGAGGGGCAGTGTTTCCTGATACTGTGTTGAGAAGAAACAGACTTTTTACCCTGCCTTGGTCTGAGCACATGAAATCTGAGTGCCTTCAGGCTACTACATGTTTAGGCCACCTGGCCCAGGGCTATGAACAACAGCACTTGGTGGCTGTTCTTCCTCCTCCTTCTCCTCCTCTTCTTCTTCTTCTTCTCCTTTTTTTTTAAAGGCTATAATGATGGCCAAATTAGAATCAGGTGTTCCAATTTCTTCACTTCCAAAATATATTACCACCCAAACACTGATGTCTGATTCTTAATTTCTTTAGCTTCAGCAAGTGAATAATCAATACAAAATTTTTGAGGGGCTGTTAAAACTTAACTACTTTGTAATTCAGATTTGTAATTTTTGTATGATCAGTTCTGAAAGCTACTATTAAAACCAGTATGTACAGGAAAAAATGTGTGTACACATATATATTAAATATTTTATAAGTTATGAAATAAATAACACTAAAAAACAAAGGTCAAATTGTAAATTCAACTTTGCTACCTCTATCTTTTAAATATAAATATATATTTTTTAAATTACAAATTGAAATTTTTTCCCCTAGATTTTTTCAGCATTCTCCATGAAATCTCCAAAGTTATAAATACAGAACCAAGAACTCCAAGTTTCCATCACTCATGTTCTAAGCGCAGAATTCTCATTGAGACCCAGTAGACAAATCAAGAGAGCTCCCTTTCCATCTGTTTATAGTCTGTGAAGATTTCTGTGATATACTGTAAAGATTTGTCAATGGTTAAATATAGTTTTCAAAAAAATAATAAATCTCTGGATGACTGAACGTTAAGATAACAAAGTAGAACATTTCTCTTAGTTAATATCTTTAATATTTCTCATGTAGAATATACTATTTTTTCTCCACCAAAATAACAATATATGTGGAGGCAGAAACATTTATGATTCTAAAAGCACTTCTGAAATCTTAGAGCAGAACCACTACTCTAGTAATACTTGTAATAAAATTAAAATCATCTTAAACATTTCCATAAAGAATTAGGGGTACCAAGATCCTTGATTTTCCCCTAGGGATAAGAATACACATACACAATTCCAGAAGCTTCCTTTTTTTGATATATTAGGCAACAGGAAAAGATTGCATCAGAGTGGAATTTAATTTACTCTTCAATTGGGCTCTAGGGGGATTATCCCCAGGGGAATATAGGCAGCGCTCACTTAACAAGAGCCCTTTCCCCCATATATTCCAGAAGATTCTACACAAACTATTACTCATCTCCAGTTCTGGAGAATTCAGTGAGCTACCTCTTGGTGGACTTTCCCAAATGGTTATCCCAGAGATTTTATTCTCTTTGAAAAAACTCATTAAGAAGAGCTACTCTCCCTTCATAGCATTCCAAGCCCCTGTATTTCTGGGACATAAAAGTCTACACTAAGAGATGGAATTAGCTTCTCAGGCTGGGAAAGCAGAGAAATAGATGAAGGGAAATCTGGAATTAAAGCCAACAAAAATCTGCAAAACGTGTAGTAGTTGTTTTCCTTCCTCTCAGGCCTAGCTCTTGCTTGCTCTTTCTGTCTTCTTCCATGGAAATGCAAGTCCCTCAGCACAGAGGTACCAGCAGGTGTCCCTAAATGTGCCCCCCTGAACGCAGGGAGACAGGAAAGCTTCTTTGTTGCCCCCCTGCTGCTGTGAAAGCGAGCCTGCATCACTTTTTCCTCTTCCAGAGGCACCAGCACTGTCCCTCGAGACTGGTTCCAGTGCTGCTTATGTTTGATCCTTTTCTCGAACTTCTTGTAATCGTTTTTCTAGGCGATCCAGTTTGGCGAGATTTTCCTGCAGCAGTTTGCTGTCTGGAACCAGCTGTAAGGCTCTCTCATAATAAGCTCTTGCGGACACATAGTTTCCCTGTGGGGAAAAGAAAGGGAACAATGATCTATTCTGACCCACTGGAACGCTCTTGGAGAACAGGGAGACTAGGAAACAGAACTTCTGGCCCAGTTGAACACATATGTCCTCAGAAGGAACCCCTGACTGCATGGGCAATTTTATCCTTATCTGTTGGTGCTTTTGGAGAATCCATTTGTTTTAAGTACCAGGCCAGCTGGAGAATGTGAGGGATGAGAGTTATAGTGTAAGGTGAAATGGCAAAAAACCAGATTTTCAGTTCTACTAATGTAGGGCATGAGGCTGTCATTTCATAATGGAACTATTCCTTAGTAATCACATGGAGCCATGGCTAGACATTCAGAGAGAGAAAGAGGAGAGAAAGACGGAATGGAGGGAGATCTGGGGGAATTGTTTTTGAAACTGCACAAGTTATGATGATTAAATAGGAATCCACTGTAACTCTTTAGTGGTAGAAGTTATTTGCATCTCCAGCTTAAGACATAAAAGCAACTTTTGCCTAATACAGGCTGTAATGGAAATGTAAGTTTTTATGTAATGAAAAGAACTTATAGGAATATGGGGTTAAATTTACCCAAGGCGTGTGACAATACGTACCTGCTGGATCCTCTTAAAGCAGGAAGGAAGGCACGTCACCCTGGACCTGCTAAAGACACCTATCACCACCCTCTGTTGACCCCTATCTGCTTTGTTCAATGGGTTTCTAACTGGCAACCATGTGTGCCCCGTCCCAGATGGTTCTGAGCAAATTAGTCACAATTCTTGTTTTCCAGGCCCATTTCTGCAACTAAATTTTACCTTCCTTATTTGGTCCACCCTCTTTCAGATCCATCCTGCCATGTCTCCTAACTATGACTGTTAGTGTTCTCTCCATTCCCCCAAATTTCAGTTTGCTCTATTTTATGCTCAATTACAGCTCCATGTGGAAGAAAACCGGTTACGCTCTGAATTCCCATCACAATTTAAAACAGCATTTCTTTTTTTTTTTTTTTCAACGTTTTTTATTTATTTTTGGGACAGAGAGAGACAGAGCATGAACGGGGGAGGGGCAGAGAGAGAGGGAGACACAGAATCGGAAACAGGCTCCAGGCTCCGAGCCATCAGCCCAGAGCCTGACGCGGGGCTCAAACTCACGGACCGCGAGATCGTGACCTGGCTGAAGTCGGACGCTTAACCGACTGCGCCACCCAGGCGCCCCTAAAACAGCATTTCTAAGTGAAAGTACTAGGTCGCGACTAGCAACTAATATTCACTGAATGCTTAACTATCTTCCAGCTGAGTTAATATATGTTAAGAGCTTGGACACTGCCTGATGCACAGTGAACACTCAATCTGATGCTACCATTGTTGTCATTATTAAAAGACCATCCAGGTTTATGCAGACACTGTCCACTTAGAGCACTCGCTCGCCATAGTGGTGAAAAGGAGGGTGGAAATGGCAGAAAAGGAAAACATTTCTGATTATTAACCTTGATCCTCCCAAGAGGCTAAACAGAATTCTGAACAAGTGAGAACCTGGGTTTGCTACATTCAATTATTATTTTTTTCGACTCCAGCATTTAACTTCCAAGTGTCTTGTGATGTGTATCAGGCTTAGCACACACATGCAGATGACTGAACATGTGTGCTCTCAAAATATGCTTGTACTTCAGCTGACCTGGAAGTTGCTCTTCCAAGAGTTTTCCCTGAATTTAGCCCTCAGTCCGGTGCGTTAGCATTTCCTTCTTTGATTACCAGCTTTCTTTATCCTTTCATATAAAATGTATTCCTAGAGTTATCTTTTCTTCCTCAAATTGCTCTTTTCTTGATTAAACTGGAAGCCTTATTTTTACTCTTTAAAAGTTATATCCCTTGATTCAATTCTGAGATGCTAAGGTAGCAAATCCGAATGATCTGATTTCTAGGAATGTGCTGTCTACACTATGGGAGTCACTGACCCCACATGGCTATCTAAATTGAAATCAATTATGATAAATTTAAAAACGCTACAGAGAGGGAGGGAGGCAAACCATAAGAGACTCTTGGATACTGAGAACAAACTGAGGGTTGATGTGGGGTGGGGGGAGAGGGGAAAGTGGGTGATGGGCATGGAGGAGGGCACTTGTTGGGATGAGCACTGGGTGTTGTATGGAAACCAATTTGACGATAAATTATATTCAAAAAAAAAGAATTCAGTTGCTCAGTTGCACCAATCACATTTCAAGGGCTCAACAGCCACATGGGTCAGTGGCTGCTGCCTTGGCCCGTGCAGATACAGAGCATTTTCATCAGAGAGAGGTCTACTGCACAATGCCATTCTAGAAAACGTGTATTCTTATCATAGGACAGTACTGAAAATAGTACTCTGATGCAATTGTGTGTTTATAAAGAATGTATTTTAGATTTTTATTCTATCCACTCCATCCTTTATAGAGCTCCACAATAATTATCTTTTATTACCAAGCAGTATAAACAAGAGACAACTCTCATCTCATCTCTTCATGCTGCCTCCTTGCAAAGCCTTATTCCAACTGGCAACCTCAGTACCCTAAGCTTCACCCGGGCTCAGGGAAGGAGCGAGCCTGGGATGGGCTGACACTGATGGGAGCACTCTGCTACTAAGGGATAACTTTCTGCAAAAAGACAGAAAGCTAACGATTGCTCTTTAGGATCTCATGATAATACTCTTGCATCCTAATGGTGGCATCTATATGACCACATCCCAATCCATATTTACACTGGATTGCATCGTGTGAATTCACTGATATGAGGCCATTTTTAAACCCCAAACATGGCCATTTTATATTGTTTAACCTAATACGTGATGTTTGCAGAGATGAAAAGCTGCATAAACTAATTTTTAATCTTGTGCTCATTACATTTTAAAGTCATACACTTAACAGATCTTTCTTCAACCTCCAGACACCTTTTTAGGGGAAGTACCTCTAAATGGAAAGCATGGATTCACTTGTTAATCTGAGAGTCCAATGAATGTACTATTATCCCTGTATTTCCAGACTTTCTGGAAAAGTCTTGAGTATATTTATTGGACTTTTTACATTAACAGGGGAACCCAGCTGCTTTAAGTTGCAGACACACTCCCATCTAAAAACATACTGAGCGTGCATTATTTTAAAATGTAACTATTTAACATGCTATTTAACTATTTAAAATTATGTTACTATTTGAAAAGTAAGTTCATACTGTTGGACACCCTAGAAAATCATTAAGATCAGAGCTCAGGTTATTCTGCCCTGATAAATGTCATGTTTGGATTCGCCATCCATGTTCTTCTATTAGACCACGGCTGTCAGTCACAGAGTAACTATCCCATTATTGCCTTCCAGTTGCATAATCATGAGTCACCTTTTTGTTTTGTTGCGTTTTTGAGAATGACCAGTTTCCATTTAATAGTGAACCCTATTAGGCTTTTGTTTAAATCCTAATCACTATATTGTTATTTTATCAATATAAAGACAGGTAGAAGCCTGGAAATAGGTTAGCTAAACAAGAGTGATCCTTTGAAAACATGTCAGACCATGGCATTTCTCTGCTGAAAGTCCTCCAAGGACCCCAGTTCATTTGGCATGGCATAAAAGCCAAGGACCCTACAATCCCCCTTCAAGGCTCTGCATGTTCTGGCCCTGTGTCTTCTTTGACTCTGGCTTCTACCATTTCATCTTACTTGCCTCCTGCCTGTTCTTCAAACACAGCTGGTACTCTCATACCTGAGGACCTGTGCACATGCTCTTTCCCTGTTTTGCCACACGGTTTGTTCCCTTCAGTTCTCTACTCAAAATAACTTTTAAAGTAAGGCCTTCCCAGCCACCTTAATTTTAAATTTCAGCTCTCACCCCATGTCACTTCCTATCCTCTCTCTCTCTTTTTTTCTCCATAGCACCATGATATATTTTATATATGTATGTATGCATGTATGTATTTATTTATTACTAGTCTCCCCTACTAAACGCTAGCTTCATGAAGACAGACACTTTTGTCTTATTTGTTCAATGTTCTATTTCCAATGCTCCCAAAAAGAGTACCTGGCACATAGCATGCTCTGAATACATGTTTGTCAAATGAATGGATGAACGAGTGAATGTGAGTCTTTGAGTTCATTAGTTACAGACAGCAGTCCTCCCCAGGTCATTTTTAATGCTTCTCTCAAAGGTAGCTTTTTCTTTTGGAAGAACAAAAAACAAACCCACAAGTAAACAGCCTTGTGTTTCAGTAAAAGATTAGGGGGTAAAAGGCACATTCAATACAAGAAACAGTAAAGTGATATGTAAAGTAACACTGTAGTCTTGACCGTGAGTTAAACTGTAGGACAATGAGCTACGCTAAGCTCCAACAAGGACTTAGTTCACATAAGCAGATTCCACTTGCTGTGTGATGATACTTCTCCTAAGTGCACACAATTTTCTTTATGTTAAAGATTTAATTTGTATAGATTTATTTTTAAAATGGTTTCATGATTGGGGCGCCTGGGTGGCGCAGTCGGTTAAGCGTCGACTTCAGCCAGGTCACGATCTCGCGGTCCGTGAGTTCGAGCCCCGCGTCAGGCTCCGGGCTGATGGCTCGGAGCCTGGAGCCTGTTTCCGATTCTGTGTCTCCCTCTCTCTCTGCCCCTCCCCCGTTCATGCTCTGTCTCTCTCTGTCCCAAAAATAAAAACGTTGAAAAAAAAAAAAAGTATTAAAATGGTTTCATGATATTCAATATCACGATAATACAAGATGAACATAAACTCCTAATTTCACTTTTAAACACTTATGCTTTTGGTATTCAGACAACTCAAAGAGGGAATAAACAATACTTTCTCAATCTTTCGAGAGAAGAGACAGAAAGAGAAAGCGCAAAGAAAAGCCAGTCCACACGGAAGTGAATTATTCTCCTACCTTGATGTGTTGGATTCCACCCATGTTCATCCAGGCCTGTGCTTGATCTGGATTCAGTTCCACGGCTGCTTTGTAGCTCTAAACATATAAGAAACATCTTCAGGCTGAGGAACGAGAACCCATGCTTCGTGCTACAGACGTGGAAACCACTTTCTTCATCAGTGAGAACTGAAATGGTTAATACAATGAAAGCAGACACCACTAGCTCACAGGGGTTCCCGTTTATTTCAATTATGTTTCAAAAGGGATGATTCGGAAGTGGAGGAAACTGAACTGTGTGATTTGCTTGCAGAGCCTGAGGACACCTGTGGGGAATCCAGGTGGTTTGATTATGGTGCATCATTTCCCTCTGGTCTTGATCTGCAAGAAAACTGCTTTGGCCTTAGTCACTGTAAACGGAGTTTGTAAGAATACTTTTCTTTTTAATAAGCAGCATCTTCGAGTATTTTCCCACACAGCTTAGCCCTAGTGTGGCACCTCCTTTCACAATGTCACTGGCACGTTTATTCAGCCTACGCTGAAATACTTGCCGTGACACGATGCTCTTACTTCTTTAAGGACATCCATTTTCCTAGGGGATAGTTTTAATCATTACAGTCTTCCTTTATCTTCTGCTGCATGAAAGGTCTGAAGAGAGTTACTTCTCCCTCAAATACTTCTTTTGGTCTGAAAATGAGTATCCCATTAAATGTAGTATCTGTGCGGCATATTTGTAACTTTTTGCACATTGTTTAACGTCACAGGCATGTTCTCCACTGGGTCTGCATTTAAGAGTGGTCGCCTAAATAAAGCTAAAGGCTAAGAGCGCTGCTTTCAATTTCAAAGCTAAGGATCCGTGTGTATATTTTAATGTCTTTGCTATTTTCATTAGCAAGACTCCAATGGAACAGATTCATGAAGTAAACAGAATCTGGTCCATTCCTCCTCCACTTTAGTTTTAAGAAAAGCAAGCAAACGATAAGAAACTATGCCTTTAAAAACCTGCTAAAGTAAACCTGAAGAAAGTGTCTCGGGTTAATTTCTATCAACAGAGATGAGGGTGTAGGGTAGAAGTTAGGAACCTGGATTCAAATCCCAGCTCCATCTCTTACCCTCTGTGACCTTGAGCAAGTTATACAACCTCTGAGTCTCAGTTTATTCAACTGTAAGATGGAGACCATGACCATAGCTTTCTTATATGACTGTTGCAAAGATTAAAATTCTGAATACATGTAATCATAAATAAAAATGTTAGTAGATTTTAGCTGCTACTGTTAGCCCAAGGCCCTACTCCTACCTTTCATAGATCTAGCCACTTTAATTTTTTAAAAATCTTTATTTTTGAGAGAGAGAGAGCATACGAGTGGGGGAGGAACAGAGAGAGAGGGAGACACAGAATCCAAGGCAGGCTCCGGGCCCTCAGCTGTCAGCACAGAGCCCGACATGGGGCTCAAACTCATGAACTGCAAATTCATGACCTGAGCTGAAGTCAGACGCTCAATCGACTGAGCCATCCAGGCACCCCAATCTGGCCACTTTAAAATGGTTATTTGATCTATTAGTTAAGCAACTAGAAAATACTTTGGTTTTCAATACAATGTATAAGATACAGATATAGATACCAAATAACTATTTATAATTTAATTACACATTAATCAAATTGTCATGTTAGGTATAAGTAACTTAAGGTATTAAAAAATGTTCACAGGGGCACCTGGGTGGCTCAGTCGGTTGAGCATCTGACTTCGACTCAGATCATGATCTCGCAGTTCGTGGGTTCAAGCCCCGCGTCGGGTTCCGTGCTGACAGCTCAGAACCTGGAGCCTGTTTTGGATTCTGTGTCTCCCTCTTTCTCTGCCCCTCCCCCACTCGTGCTCTGTCTCTGTCTCAGAAATAAATAAACATTAAAAAAATGTTCACAGGGCAGAGAAAAGTGCACACTTTCTGCTTTAAATATGCCACTGTTTCTGATTTAAGGGTTCACATTCAAATTAGTTTCCCCAAATATCTTTGCATGTGTTTTTGAATATTTTAAAAATCACTCACTGTTTTCAAAAACAATAATATCATTTAAAATTTTACTTTCCTCATGTTGTATTTAGTGTAATTTTATGACTTCATTAATTCCAACTTGTGGCTTTACCAGAAATGCTTGGTATTTCTATAACATTTCTATTTGCTTGCAATATCGTTTTGATTTCAAGCTGTGTATAAATTTTATTTGAATGCCTATAAGATGCAAGATGTTATGTTTTGGAACACAGAAGGAAGCAGTCCCCTTCTATAAGGAGAAGTCTAATCTAACTGGGGAGCAGGCGTTATGCACGGGGCCCGGGGGGTGGGGGGTGGGGAGGCGGGGGACAGAGAAGACAGAGGGAGGGGAGAAAGAGACCTAACAATACAGTGTAATATATGATACTTTCAAATGACTTGTAGAGACAGTAAATGTTTTAAAAGTTCACGGGAAACAAGAAAGGATAGTCCAAGGAAAAAGGATAGGCCAGATGAGCTTCCAGAAGGAGGAGGACACAGGCTGTGTCTTAGTGGATTCTGACAGGGAATTTGTGGGGAATTGGGGATGGGGGAGTGTAGAAGGATGTTACAAGGATGTGTGGAAATGCCAAAGCTATTCAGCACTAGTCCACAGAGAGAGTGAGGGTGGCAGAGAGAGAAACTGGTTTGAGGGAAAAATGTGGAATTATTTTAGGCACCAAGTTAAAAGTAATCATTCAGAAAATAATGTGGAGGTATTGCAGAACTCTGAATACTAAAAATCCAAAGGCTCAATGATAAAAACTAAACATATAACATCATGGTAATTAATCAGAAAATCCACTCCACAAACATGCCAATGATCTTAAATTTTGCCACATATGCTTCATTAAAGATTGAGAGTATTAATCTGAATCCCTTCATTTAATAACATAATTTTATTAAGTGTTTATACCTCAAAAGCTTTATCCAGAAGATTCTGCTCTCTTAGTTGGTTTCCTTTTGTGAAAAAAAGTTCAGATACGACTTTAGGGTCCTTTGGCTTCAGCTGGAGAGCTTTGTCTATAGCATCGAGTGCCTATAACAGGTTTGAAAATAAAACAGAATAAGTAGATTAGATGAAGAAAAACTAACTTAAATGATAAAATGTATACTTTTTGTCCTTATGTATTAGCTGGTGTGGTAAATGACAATCAAAACACATTCTTCATTCTCTTTGATGTTCTCACTGAGAAATAATGTGGCCCTGACAAGATAATCTCCCTATACTCCAGGGTTTCCATTTATATTAGTGACAATGAAATGTCCTTGACCATTCCATAGGAAGATCATGTGATAAAGCTGAAAGGAAACAAGATCTGGCGTCATTTGTTTTGCCCTGCCTGTGTCCAGCTGGACCCCTCCAATCATGGCCTCTTCTTAGGTCCTTGGTGCCAACTCTGGCCCCCTCCCACCCCCCCCCACCCCCCAGCACCCACTGCCCCATCCCCTGCAGCCAGGGATCCCTTCAAAGCACAAACCTCACCATGCTGCTTTTCTCCATAAAATCCCAAAAGCTTGGGGTGCCTGGGTAGCTCAGTTGTTAAGCGTCTGACTTTGGCTCAGGACATGATCTCACAGTTCGTGAGTTTGAGCCCCACATTGGTGAGCTTGAGCCCTGCTTCAAGTGAGCTTGAGCTCCACTTCAGGTAAACACGAGCCCTTCTTCTCTTTTTCTCTCTCTGCCCCTCCTGAGATTCTGTCTCTCTCTGCCCCTTGCTCACTCCCCACCCCCTCTCTCAAAAACAAAAAACAAACCAAAAAACCCCAAAGCTTCTCCCAAGATATGAAACAAAAGCCTTGCCCTGGTCCCGCACCCTGTGGGGTGTTGTCCCCAGCAACCTCTACAGCCATTATCTTACACAGTGCCCTGCTCCCTTCATGCCCATCCCTCAGACTTGCTACTTGTGCTGCCACAGGGCCTTTGCACATACTTTATCCTGCCTAGAATGCTTTTCATTGCCCTCCTTTGTCTAATAACTCCTATTTATCATTCAGCATTCACCTTCATATCACTCTGCAGGGAACCTAACCTCCCAGATCACTCAGGTCCCTGATTATATGTCTGTGAGAACCATGTCACTCTTCATGACATCACTGAGCACAGCTATAATTTTATATCTGTTTTGCGATTGCTTTTTTAATCTTGGTTTCCTCTTCTACTATAAACTCCATGAGGACAAAAGTGATTTTTTTTTGTTTGTTTGTTTTTATTATACCGCTTTATTCCTGGTACCTGCCACAGTGTCTGGCATATAGCAGGCATTCAATAAATATTTTGTTGAGTCAGTTCATAAGTTTACTGGCTATGTTACTTTTAAAATGGAGATAAACAATAACAGTTGCAACACAGGGTCACTGACCTATATAAGGGTGTTACAAGGACTCTACAAAAATATACTTGAAAGAACATGGAAAATGATAAAGCATACAAATGACAGAGCATATAAAGTTAGTATTTATAGAGTTAGATGAAAACAAACTGAGATAATAGCACATAAAATCTTTATTTATTTTTTAAATATTTATTTATTTATTTGGGGGGGGGATGGAGAGAGAGAGAGAGAGAGAGAGAGAGAGAGAGAGAGAGAGGCAGAGGGAGACAGGGGGAGGGAGAATCCTAAGCAGACTCTGAGATGTCAGCAGAGCTCAATCAAACAAACTGAAGCTCATGACCTGAGCTGAAATCGAGAGTTGCATACTTAACTGAGCCATCCAGGTGCCCCTCACATAAAATCTTTAGACAAAAGATTAGTAAGAAAATATTTCAAGGGGGCATATTAGCAGTTAAGGGGATATCTGCAAAAAACATCCAGAAGATAGGCCATGCCAACGGATGATAGTCAAGATTGCTCCGCCTTGTAAACGTGCAGACTGGAGAATCAGTCAGGTGCACATCATCTTCCACCTGTGGATCCAAACGACTCCCGTGTCCCTCTACCTTGTCGTGGCGTTCCTGCTTGCTGTAGATTGCTGACAACAGGCGGTAGCATTCGAGGCATCCAGTCTCCTCTGACACGATGTGGTTGGTCATCTTTTCAGCTTCTTTTGTCTGACCCATTACGGCCAAAACCTGAGCCTGCAAAACCACATGACCTTGGCTTCAGAGCCAGTTTGTCATCACTTCATCAAATACAGCATCTCTGAATAGGGGCGTGTCAGAAACACTCCAGAAAAAAAAAATGTTCAGCTTCTATCTGAGATTCACAGAGGGAGCTGAATTCCCACAGTTTACAGGTTCTAATTTTTTGTTGTTCATTTCTGTTTATTTATTTAGGAGAATAATGCATGCTACGTGAATAGCAGGGACACCAAAGACATCAGTGAAATGACTTGTGACTTTTTTAAAAAGTTGGCTAAATATTTTAAAAAAGAAATGATTTCTTATGGTTTCAACAGGACATTGCATTTATAACGAGTTTGATTTGTTACAAATCTAAAAAAGAGTAACAAAAATGCAAATTTCCAAATTGAAATTAAAAAATATTGTTGCTACTAATTTCCTAAACTTGATAATCATACTGTGGTTGTATTAGAGAATGTCCTTGTTCTTAGGAACTATTTGCTGAAGTACTTAGAAATAAAGGGTGTGGGATCTATAACTGTCATGTGGCTCACAAAAAAGTACTATGCGTTTGCACACATACTTAAATATGTACATAGGTACATATATGGATGCATATACACAAGGCATTGATAAACAAATTCATCAAAATGCTAAAAATTGATGGAGCTGGGTGAAAGGGTGTACGGGAGCTATTTACTATTCTTGCAAATTTTTTAAGTTTGAAATCATTTCGAACCAAAAACTTAAAAAAGTTTGTAGTGTCTGTGTGTTTGGTGAATGGCTCTAACACTGGTTCCATGGATAGTCAGAAAACGGATGTACTGTAGCATCCTAGTTGCAGTTCTGAGGCTTCTGACTCCAACTCTCTGCACTGCATCCTATGTGTTCCCGCCTCATTTTCTTTAGCAATCTACTTACCAGGGCCAGGCGGAGCTCCCTTTGAGAAGGCTGGAGGGCCGCAGCTTCCCGGTAGATCTGCAGAGCTTCCTCATATCGGCCAGTGTTATAATACAGCGCTCCCAAAGGTGATAATATCTCAGCTTTGCGGGACACCTGCAGTGCGCTAAGTTTTCAGAAAGATGAAGTGACGCTTCTAATAGGTACCTTTTGAAAGCTCAAAACGCAGATTTAGGGATGACAGTCCACAGTTGGAGACTCTGCTTCAACATGGTCTCTGGTTTTTATTTTTTTATTTTATTTTATTTATTTATTTTAAAATGTTTGTTTATTTTTGAAACAGAGAAAGACAGAGAGCAAATGGGGGAGAGTCAGAGAGAGGGAGACACAGAATCTGAAACAGGCTCCAGGCTGTCAGCACAGAGCCCAATGCGGGGCTCGAACTCACGGACTGTGGGATCATGACCTGAGCCGAAGTCAGACGCTTAACTGACTGAGCTACCCAGGCACCCCTGGTCTCTGGTTTTTATAATCAAGAAGACTGTTTTTAAAAAGATCATGACGCCGCCCTCTGACTATAAGAATGTCTCTAGTGACCTATCAATATGCACACTGAGCTCCAAGGATCGTTTCCATTAATGGGGATAGGCTTGTTCCGATGTATGCACAGTCTTTCCACCACATCCATTTTTGAAACTGCTATTTATGGCTTGGGCTGCAGTCCATAGCCTCAGAAAACAATGGACCGACCAAAGCAGGAATTACATTCCAACCTTGGTTTAGCACCGTGTTCTAACCAGCAGGCAGAAAAGCCATTCACTGGGACACCATTAAGGGTTTGGTTTTATTTTCTTTGGAGATGAGACTCTGTGTTGCCTGAATTGGCAAAATCTGTTAATATCCTAAAGGCATGTCTGCTTCAATTACGTAAAAATTGGAAGGGCAACTACTGACATCCTCGGGCAACTTGCAAAGTGAAGAAAAGGAATTTTACCGTTTATACCATTCTTCGGCCAAACTGTTCTCGCCCAATGACCTGTAGAGTCTCCCCAGATTCACCATAGCTACGTGATGACTTGGGCTGAGTGTGATGGCCTGCTGGTAATGGGCCACTGCCTTCTCCGGAGAGCCTGTAATCAGTGGTAGTTGGAAATAATTATACAACACACGAGGCTCTTCAATTTCTCTTCTGATGTAGATCATTCTTCTTTGTATTACTGAGTCATACCATCAATGATTCAGTGTGTAAATTAGCTTGTATTTTGGCTTCATCTCCTTGCCACTGCGTAACTTTGGGCCATTTTACTATTCATTCCCACTTCCAAGGAAATTAATAGTAAAAAAGCAATGAAAACTAAAATCTATTTCTTTTATTACACGTATCATTTTAGCCAAAGTGTTTTCTGGCCATTGCCCTAGCAAGTACGATGTTTTGAGATCATCAATGATTGTTATTTATGCGAGATATTGTTGCTTCTCATTATACTAAAAAACAGAATAGGCTATTATAGAAACAAAACTGTCCTGAAACAATTTCTAAGGGTTGGTCTCAATTACTGTACTGCAACATAGTAATCGAGGCACTGCTTTAAAGAAGTATGTATCAGCCAGATCTTGAAAATCTTTTTAAAAATGATACATTCTTGTTAAATGGGATTTATATAATGGGGTTTTAATAATAATAATAATAATAATGCTACCCTGTGTGTATCCAACGCATTACATATTTTAAAATATTTTAATTAAATGATCTTCACAGGTATTTTTGATACTAGTTAGCTGCCTTTAGATACCATTTAGCTGTCTCTTGGGATTTAAGAACTATTAGAAAATAAACAAAAGTATTACTTTAAAGATATAAACACTAAAGTGCAAAGTGCAGTTAGGAGACTTGACAGAAATCTCAGGGCAACTGAGGATGAAGACCAGAACTAGAATCAAGCCTCCGATAAGGTCCCCAAAGAAGCTTCCTAGTGAAATCTTATCTAAGTGACTGAAAATGGAATGTTTATTACCTGCAGACATCTTAGGCATTAAACGAGATACCATGTATGTATATATACATAGGTCACTGGTAATAGGGAGAATTTCACTAGTATAAAACACATGAATACAAAGGGAGTGATGAGAAGATACACAGGGTGGCCAGTGAGATTTCTAGGGGAGTGGCATCATTTGTTGTTGAAGTAAAAGGAAGAGGGCTAAGAGGAGACCAACAGGGAGGGGATCTCTTTGGGTTTTTAGATCTTCATGACACTTAATGTATTATTGTGTTGCTAACAAACCAGCAGGTGGCACTACAAAACAATTTTACATGCAAAAATAAGGGACGTTTCCCAGGAGTTTTGGAATGTAAATTTACATTCTATAAAACAGAAAAGTTTCAGATATACTAGAAAATAAAAACCCTTTTGAGCATTCATACTGACAAAATAATTAAAATAGAATTTTACCGCAAGGCAGATAGTTTAATACTCAATGAGAACAAAATGGTGCTTTTGCATTAAATTCAAATATCTTTTGATTCTTTATAGGCATTCATAGCATGCCAACAGCATATAGGACACAAATCATAAAGGAAACAGAATCCCTGCTCAGTAAAGTGTTGCCTTAATAAGAGAGAGTAAGTATATTTTATATAGCATCTGTCATGTAAAAGTACTCTTATCAGTTACAATAATATGGTTTCCCTAATGTATATCAAGTAAAGAATGATGGAACAATTCTGGAGGCTTTTTTATCAGATGTGGAAAAGTATTTTCCATCTGCTCCTAACTAGATTCAGGGGCAAGTTCTGCATCATTGCCGAGGAATGTTTCATCATCTTAGGTATATGAACTTGTATAAATGATACTCAAAGGACTGCTACTCATTAAATCATCAAGGCTACTTCCTGACACCTGGGGAGTTTTCCTTAGAGCTGTATGAAGTGGGTAGATTTTGCTGAGCTGAGCTTGAAGATTTGGAGAAATGACAGCCCCACAGTACAATGTGACTGTCAACAGTGTGAGTTTCCTGCCAAGCCCAGAAGTGAATGGTACTTCTGAGACATTTTCGGGGCGGTTGCCATTTTGCTTGATAGATAGTATTATCTAATCTCAACAGAACAGGTTCTCTTTAATTTTACTCACCGGTATCAACTAAGAAAACCCCATAGTTGTTGTGTAAGTCTGAGCTGTCTGGACAGTTCTTTATTCCAGCCTGATATATTTCCTCAGCTTCCTTAAATCTCTCCTTTAAAAGAGAACAAAGGAAAATAAATGAGAAAGTTAAAAGCAAACAACAATAGGGGCGCCTGGGTGGCTCAGCTGGTTAAGTGTTTGGCTCAGGTCATGATCTCAGGGTGGTGAGATTGATGGAGCCCCGTGCTGGGCTGTGCTGGGCTTGGAGCTGCTTAAGATTCTATCTCTCTCCCTCTGCCCCACTCGTGTGCGCACGCTCACTCTCTTTCTCCAAAAAAAGCCCCGAAATACAAAAACTACAACAATAAACTGAATGACATAAACGGAAAAGACAGAAACTAATTTACTGAGGATCTTGTATGCAATAGGCCAATAGGCACTGAGGTCAAACACCGTGTACTTTTAACTGAAGTCAGTGCAATGGCACAAATTCCTACAATTCATATTTATATTTAGTTTCTTTAGGGCAAACAAGCCTACCTTTACTAAGAAGGGACATCTGAAAGGATTTGCCCTACAACTGGAAAAAGCCTCAAATGGTTGTTTGAATGGGATGCCCTCCACCCCCAGTAACTCTCTGTTTGAAAATGAGGGCTATGTCCATACAGGAGTTTCTTCAGAGGTGACAATGTGACTGGGAGCAGGGACGCCTGCGACGTTTGTCTTACAGCTGCATTGCGTATCAAGCACTCCCTTTACCTACACTGTATGGTTTATTGGCGGAGGTTTTTGAGGAAAGGGGAGGGAGGCTGATGCAGGTTACAGAGGGCTTTGCCTTGACCTTTCTTTACTCAAAATATTTCGATAGCCCACCCAACTGTTCCTTCCCTCCTTTATTCAACCTGTGTGTTCCACCTCAGAGCCACACCCTCCAATGGGAATACAGGTCTTCTCGAAGGCATACCTCCAACTCCTATCCTTGTGATAAGGCCCCGCTCAACTACTGCATCTTCAATGGGTCATTTGCTAACTGTCCTGGTCTTCTTCCAAAGATTCACTTGAGCACACTAACAATTCTGAATTAGCTTTTAGGAACATTGTTCACCACCAGCCGAGATTGTCACGTCACGCTTCCTTTTATAATATCAGAAGGTAAAACCTACTTAATGAATCAAAGCTACCCAGGTTCTAACAATTACTCACAAGTGAACACTTTCATGGTTCCCTGGTCCTGCTGGGAAGGTCAGGTAAAAGGAAATTATGCGGCATAAAGCACATAGCAACTGTTCCTTTACTATGCTCTGAGAGTGGACGTTTTCCACAATTTTATCGCAAGTTACCCCTACTAAGCATTCATCCAGACACATGAAAAGGGAATGTACAGCACTAATTTCCTCAGATGTGACACCTTTGGCTTGTGAATAAAAATGCACCGGGTGTTGAACAATAAACCAAGGAGCCTAAATTTGATTTGACCCAGAAAGATAAAGACATTTGACCCTCTGTGGAATGACTACGGCCATCTCTTTGAATCCACACATTTAAGTACCATTTAGGAAACAAGACGTGGTTTGGATTTGGCAAATTTCACTTATTTGAATTACAAATCCACAGCCCAGCAAAAATTGAGATCTATGTTGCTAAAAAGTATATGCATTTTTTAAAAAAGCATATGTATTTTTGATTGCCAAACAACAAACTGTCAGACTTAAAAAAAAATAAAGATGAATGAAAATCCCCAAATCATCTCTCAATCTATTAAAGAGAAGAAAAATTTTATGAAGATATCATCCAGGGGCACCTGGGTGGCTCAGTCGTTTGAGCATCTGACTCCTGGTTCTGGCTCAGGTCATGACCTCTCAGTTTTGTGAATTCAAGCCCTGTGTCTGGCTCTGCACCGTTAGCATAAAGCCTGCTTGGGATTCTCTTTCTCTCCATCTCTCTCTGCCCCTCCCCTGCTCACACTGTCTCTGTCTCTGTCTCTCTCAAAGTAAATAAATAAAGTTAAAAAAAAAAAAAAAAGAGAAGATATCATCCATTGAAGGACCAACAAATTTGTGTGTGGGTGTGCGTGTGTGTGTCTTTAGACACAGGTAGAACACAAATTATCCAAGCCTCTGATCAAGTTAATAGCTACAGAGTACTATTGCAAACGTATTCATTTATTCATTCATTCAAGACATATTTACCGCAATGGCTGTAGAGAGCATGGTATAATGATTAGGGATCGGGCTGCCAGTGTTTCACTATACGGATTGGAATCCCAGACCCACCATTTACTTATCTATGTGACCTTACTTACCCTCTACGTGCCCAGCTGTAACATAGGGATACCAGTAGTACCTATCTCATAGGGTTGTTGTGACAATTAAATAGATTAAAACATGTTAAGTATGTAGAACAATGCGTAGCACATAGCACCTTGTCACGATAGGATATGTCATGTCACATCCTTATCATTACCACTCCTCAGTGCTGGCATTGCTACGTGTATCACTGGGAGACAGATGCCAAAAACACGCAGATGAATAAAACAAAATCCCTCTGTTTTAGGAGCTCAAAGATGAGTGAACTATCAAATACAACCCAATGAGAGCAGTGTTTTGAAACGATTAAATACAGCTGCTCTTGAGCTCAGGTGTGCTAGAGTTGTCACTGAGGCCACATGGAGCGTCATGGCCCTGTCCAAGTGGCATCTTAGCCAAGAGTTTCAAGTTCCTTTCCTATCAAATATGAAAAATAATTAGCTTAGGTGTTTTCCTTTTAACTTTTCTTAATCATCTTCTGAAACAGAGGTCAATAAACATCTAATATCCTGGAGGCAACCAGAGAAAGAATACGCTGGCTAATCCAAACCTGAGTAATCAGCTCCTGAAAATCTCAAGTTTCCTGTGTTAGCATTCAACTAGTGAGACTGTTTGACTGTAATGATATTTTTGTGTTAAAGGATCAAACTTTGTATATCACATGGTACTTTTAAAACACACTAACATAGTCATGATAAAATCAAAATTTTAAAAATCCCACCCAATTATTAAAAATACAATGGATGAGGGGCGCCTGGGTGGCGCAGTCGGTTAAGCGTCCGACTTCAGCCAGGTCACGATCTCGCGGTCCGTGAGTTCGAGCCCCGCGTCGGGCTCTGTGCTGACTGCTCAGAGCCTGGAGCCTGTTTCCGATTCTGTGTCTCCCTCTCTCTCTGCCCCTCCCCCGTTCATGCTCTGTCTCTCTCTGTCCCAAAAATAAATAAACGTTGAAAAACAAATTAAAAAAAAAAATACAATGGATGAGGGGCACCTGGGTGGCTCAGTCAGTTGAGCATCCGACTCTTGATTTTGGGTCAGGTCATGATCTCGCAGTAGTAAGACTGAGACCTATGTTGGGCTCTGTGCTGAGCACTGAGCCTCTTGGGATTCTCTCTCCCCGTCTCCTGCGCCCCTCCACCCCCCTCAAAAAATAAGGTGGGTGAGATTGTCAGCAGAGGAGATAAAAGAATATTAGAGCTGGAAATAATATTAAAAACAGTAACTCACCACCATTTTTAACTAATGAAGAAACCTGGCTGCAAAGTGGTTAAGAGACTTGCCCCAAATCTCATAGCTACACGGGGACAGAGAACAGAATTTAGGTTTTCAGTGGACACACAGGGAATGGGTGAACCCTGAATAAAAGCAGTATTTCTGGAAATAATGGTGTCTCTGGCATCAACAGAAACAATTACACTTTCGGATATCCATCCCCTCAACAAATATTTTGTGAGCACCACACACATGCCAAGCATACAGTGGAGATAGAAGAGTGAACAAGACAGACGATCCTGCCATGGCAGTTGAGTGGGATTCAGATAGGAAGAAGACATTGCAATGTACTGTGACAGCATCAGGGGAGGAGAAGCACAAGGTACTCGGGGCAACCAGAAGTGACATGACATCCAGACTTGAGATGAGATAGATTCTCTACACCTGTCATGATCCAAATACCCGAGAATGCTGGTTACCATTAACTCCAGCAGCTGCATCACATAAAAATGTGTTTGAAAAATATCCCTGGCTACTTCAGATCTTAGAGCCATCATTGTATAACTAAACTGTGGGAGAGCTGAAAGGTGTGTTTCCTAAAAAGAATACAACTGATGTCTTCACGTTCTAACTTGCCGAAGTCAAATACAACATTCAACAACAGTTTTCAAGTACAATTACTCCTTTACCTGATTTAATTTTGCTTTTTCCCACATTCTTGCTACTCTGAAATAGCCAGAGAGATCACCTTTTTCATCTAAAACTTCTCTTATTTGGGGGTTTAGGAGCTGGGTTTCCTCTAGAAATGCAATTTTCAAAGTCCAAAGAAGTAATGGGACTTAAAACACCATGCGTGTCAAGGGCAAGTGATCACATCCCTGTGCCTCCGGGAACCCAAGGGCTATCTCAAGACTCTGGGTCTATGAATAATGTCTTCAATATCTGTCTTTTCCTTTCGCTTGACTGTAAATTTCAAGGAATGATTAACTCCACTTATTAAAAAACAAAAGGGAACCACCACCGCGGGAGAAAAATACCTTCTAGGTGTTTATTTAAAATAAATTCCACCTTCTCTGGAAGGGCAATGCATTTATCTTAACAAGTAGTAGTACTGAATCCCTGAAGCTCTATTTCAAGCACTCACTTTTCATTTACCTCATCTGGCTAGATGTCCTGACCTAAGCTAATCATTCCTAGTCTCTACTGACTTGTGAGATTCAGAGGAAATGAATATAAGCTATTTATAGGACAACTTTAATTAAAAATGCTTGTGACCAGAGAATGGCTCTGACAAATAATACTGTCTGCTTTACACCAGAGTCCCCAAGAACCGCTGCCTCAGCATGAAATCACCTTTGAGGGTGATGGTTAAAATGGGCAGCATGCAAGCATGGGCTCCTCTCCAAGGCTGAAGCATTTTCAGGACTGTGGAAATAAGATGGGCCTTGGGGGAGAAATAAAACATAGTCAACATCTCCACTTCTTACATGCTGTAATTACCCAACACAACACGCTTTTTACCTCAAGGAAAGGAAAGTGAAGAGTAGATCTTTGGAAAAGGCACCTTGACTGTAATTTACTCTCTTGGGTCAACTGATATGTTTGGAAAACTTCTTACAGTTCAAGTTGCAGCAGCCAGGAGGACAAATGGACATGGGCTTAATGCAGCAATCCTCAAACTTCTTGGTTTTGTGGATACTTTTATACTCTAAAAATTACTGAGGACCCCCAAAGAGCTTTGTTTATGTGGGCTACATCTGTCAATATTTACCACAACAGACATAAAGCTGAGAAATTTTAAAAATATTTACTAGTTTATTTAAAATATAATAAACTAAAACATAACACATTTGTATGACAATAAAAAATATTTTTCCACCGCAAAAAAAAATACTGGCATTATTTCATGTTTTTGCAAATCTCTTTAATGTTTGGCTTAATAGAAGACAGCTGGATTCCCATATCTACTTTTGTGCTAATCTATTTTTCATGGGTGCGTGTGTGCTAATCTATTTTTATGTTTTTAGTTGAAGTATGGGAAGAAACGTTGGTCTCACACAGATATTTAATTGGAAAATGGGAGAATATTTTAATAGTCTTTCCATAATTATAAATATGTCATGTATCCTCTAAAAAAATACTGTACACTCACAAAAGAACGAGAGTAAAAAAGGCAAATGACTTGTCAGTAGTATTGTGAAAACTGCATTGACCTTCTTGGACCTCAAGTGTCCCCAGTCAACACTTTGTGAACAGCTGGCTTAATGAATGGCCTGTAACGTGCACTTCCTGTGTGGAAGGTGTAAGATGTGGTATTCCAAAGTGGTGAAGGACCTACAGGGAGGAGATGGAAAGTTGTGCTAATGCCCTGACAACATGGTCATGCATCTGAATTGTTTTCTGGAAGTATTTTTATGAACACACAGAGCCATAAGTTTATTTCCCCTTTAGTCCAATGCCTTTATTTACTATGACAAACTTGGTAAGTTTAGGATCAATGGATGTTTAAACTCATGTCTCTAAGAAACTCTTCAAGACATAGGAGCTCAAAACACACAGCAGAGATTGCCTGCTTTCTCACCCTTTCCTTTGCTTTTATTTTCTTTATAAAACAGTTCTTCCACCCATCAGTCATCAGCATGGACATTCATGAGAAACGAGCTGCCAATATTTGATGTCTAATTCTCTTTCTCATCCAACTAAAATTAAAATTAACTTGGCATTTCTCCTCACCAAGGAAATGTCAGGTATTTCTTAATCTTGAATTTTTTTTTTTTATCATCCAGCAGACTGTGATCAACACCACTCTGTAACAATTTAAGTATGCAAGAAGTAATCACTTTAAAGAGGAAATGCTAAGAATTGTTAAAGCTATTTATAAGCTATTTATAGGACAATTTAGAGGGCAATACAAGCTAAAAGTACGACAAGAGTAAGCAACCACAGGTGTAAAACACTGTCAGGAGACCAGGAGAAAAAGGGGTGGGGGAGCCCACATTTGCAGAGAATTGCAGTTCCCTCCATCTGCAAACTCTTCTCACACTATTTTGTACTTATTCTCTGTAGGCACACAATTTTCTATTAAAAGAAGAGATACCACTTTTCTTCACCCCAGAGCTGTCACACGGTCTATTTCCTCTAGCCAGAAAGTTTTTCATATTCATTTTTACCTTGTTGATATCTAAAAGTTCTTTAGGAATCAGATTAAATGTCACTTTTTGGCCACTGCCCCTGTTCTCCATATGTTCCTTCCCACATTAGGTTAGGTCCCTAGAATATTCTCAATGGTACTTTCTCTTTGCACATTTGTTGTAATTGTGTTAGATATTGGATATGGATATGGGACTGTAATTCTTTGCTTAGGGATAGCCTTCCTAATATACTCTTAAGTTCCATGAGGATAAGGCCCACACCTGATTAGCTCAACAATCCTAATGCTGGGGCACCTGAGTGGCTCGGTTAGTTAAACATTCAACTTCGGCTCAGGTCATGATCTAGCGGTTCGTGAATTCGAGCCCCAAGTCTGGCTCTGTGCTGATAGCTCAGAGCCCAGAGCCTGCTTCAGATTCTGTGTCTCCCGATGTCTCTGCCCCTCCCCTACTTGTGCTCTGTCTCTCTCTCTCTCTCAAAAAAAAAAAAAAATGAATAAACATTAACAAAAAAAAAATCCTAATGCTTAGTGGTACCTGTGCTGAATAATTAAATCAATAAATTATTAAGGGAGGGTCTAGTTCAAGTTGATTTGGCCACAATATATGTGGCTGAATCTACCCAAAGGATGGCATGAGACTTTTCACTCTTGGTCTATATTCCTAACTTATATTTTATTGCTCCAATTTCTTTTCATTCCTATATCATGTGAAGTCATAACCCAAAATACATAAAAGAAAAATATTTTAAGTGTTATGAAATTAATTAATTGAGTTTTTCAAGAGGCTATAAACCTGAGGCTAGCAACAATTTACAGTAGGTCAGGGTCATAAGCAGTGTTAATTTTTTTTCCCTTTACTGATAGTGTAATGCAAGCTATATAATCTATTGTAAGAGTAGGCTGGTTAAAAATGATGGTGGGCTTATAAATGTTTACAATCCTATCTGTGAAGCTGGAGTACAGCCAGCTCTGAGTGTTAATGGAGAACCAGGAGAGAACAGTAAGCCCGAGACCACCTTGACTTCGAATCTAAGAGTTTATTTTCTGTTCTCAGTCTTCTTGACTTCTTTGCTGCAGTAGACAAACAGGCATATCAGTTTTTTTTTCTGGATTTTTTTTTTTTTTAATGTATCTACATCTATGACAACTCACCCTCCTGGCTTTCCTCTATCACTTCTCTTTTTCCTTTCCACTCCCTCCACACTCTACCTCATTGACCCTACCCATTACCATGGTCCAGTCATGGGACCTCAGTGTCATACAGTGAAAGAGCAGTGACAATGAGTCAAAAGACCAGGCTTTAGTCCTGGTCCTGACACTAGTTATTTGTCCGACCTTGAGAGGCACTTAATTCTGTGAACTTCATATTTCTCTCTGTAAAATAATCAGGTTAAAAAATTCTTTAAGTTATCCACCCCACCCCCAACACAGACACACTATTCTTCATTTTGCCCTCAGAGAAATTACCTACTCATAATATGGTTCCATTAATTTGAAGTCCTAAGTCCATCTTCCCAGTCCTAATCTTTCTCACTGCCATCTGCCCACATGCTATTTCCACTTAAATGTTCCACTAACATTCAACACTTAAAGGCTGGATACTGCGGGCAGCAGAGAATACTGGTATCACTCTTTCAGAAAGCAAATTAGGAATGTATCTCAAAAGAACAATGTAGTAAGGTATCTCACTGAAATATGTTGATACTCTTTGATGTGAGAATTCCACTTTTAGGAATCTATCATTAGAAATGACTCAAAATATTGTTTTGGAAAAGCCATAAGAAAGGAAAAGTTTGGAGTGCCTGGGTGGCTTGGTCGGTTAAGCATCTGACTCTTGATTTCCACTAGATCATGATCTCACAGTTCATGGGTTCAAGCTCCACATTGGGCTCTGTGCTGACAGAACAGAGCCTGCTTGGTATTCTCTCTCTCCCTCTCAATTGCCCCTCCCCTGCTCTCTCTCTTTGCCCCTCCCCTCTTCACTCTCTCTCTCTCTCAAAATAAATAAATCAACTTAAAAACAATTAAAAAAAAAAGAAAGGAAAAGCACACTGCCACACACATACACAGAACCCAAG